>NC_143255.1:32616000-32920250 GCF_984573655.1 Nuphar pumila
GTATCAAAAGATTAAAAAAAATAAAAAAAGCAAAAGCACAAAAAAAAAACAGTACATTTAAGCTAACACCTATTTTGAGTCTATGGCGAGGTGGCAGACTCCGATCATGAGATTGCCTTAAGATTAGATGTTAAAATAGAAACATGTGTGTTAGGAGAAAGTCAATACTTAAGTATAGACTTATGGTAATGGGATAGACATTGATCATATGAGTTTTAGAAGCAAAAGTTGGATAGATAGGAGCATCCCGCCTGAGCTGAAAAGTCATGAGACCTATTATTGTCAGGCCTTAGTTCAAAGGATGACAAAAGTGAGAAATAAAGCCCTCTGAGCTAAAAACAAAGACCTCAAAAAACTTATCTATGGGTAGAAGGTGCACTTGAATGCATTCTTATCAAGCCCTAATCTTTCAGAGTCCAAGCCTTAGTGAGGATCATTAAACCAAACATAAAAAATTTAAAACTTAATCATATGTCCCTATAACAAGTCACTTAAAAACCAAGATAGAATTAGAGAAGAAAATTTTTAGTAAAAATAAGTGTCACTATATTAAACCAACCCGAGAGGAGGAAAGTCTAAAATATAAGAATTTCAAGTGTAGGAATCAACTTGTTATGATGATTTTAATTTTTGAAAATAGAGAAAAGAGCAAAAATCCTAGACCTTATATGATCAATCATTCATGGTTGTCGTAGGCTACAAACTCTGCTACAAATGCATGAGTTACACTACATATAATAAAGTTCATTTCATGCAACATAATGCACCAAAGAGTCTAGCCATAGAGATCCTGAAGCTGAGAAGTGCACAAAAAGATTAGTCATTTCTTAGTCCCACATGACCAAAACCTACCTGACTCCCCTCACTAGGGGTAAAAAGTCTTATGTCTCAACTAATCATCATAACAAAGCCACCACTACCGTAAGGCCTTACTGGGGCAACTCTACCTTATCCATGAGCCCACAAGAGGTGTATGACTTCTGATGTTTGCCCCATAAATTCTAAAAACAAAATCACTAAAAAGTATCAAAAATCAAAATGAGCCAAAAAGGCATAAAAGAGAGTTACATTCCTCACGTGCTACTACTGCCTTAAAACCAACATTTTATCTCTCTACCATAAATAAAGTAGTTCTTGAATTAACCCAACCTCGTTTGGCAAGACCACTAAATGGTTTCGGCAAACCAGTTGTCCATGCACTAGCATCAACCTCGTTCGGCAAAACAACTAAATTGTCTCGACAATCTAGTTATCCTAGCACTAGACCGACTTTGTTTGGTGGGACCACCAAAAAGGTTTCGACAATCCAATGGCTCCAATAATTGACCAATCTCTACAAGTGTCTACTTCTTTGCCATAAATCGAACCACATTTGATTAATGCCAAAGAAAGACATTTGTAAACATTGCAATTTTGACCAGGTCATTATAAAGTTCTTCTAGCTTAAACTTTTGGGATCTAAAAGTATATCTTTTAGACTTTTATTAAAAATATCAATTAAACTAGATGATCTTAGCTTTCCAACAAGATAACAATTAGATCAATACGATATTGGAGTAGGAAGTTATGAAAAAAATAATATAACTTGTTCAATAAAAATCTTGTTTTTCAGGTAGGGCATATTTTGAGTGTATTTTTGACAACCAAAATGATTGAATTTTGTTTTTTACTTAAAATATGAATTAAAGTTAGGGTTGTTAGTTTTCCAAATCATCAGACTTTGCCTTAATCTGATATATAAAAAAATGTTATGGCCAAAACAAGTTACCGTGCCATAATGGATTTAAAGTATGACCTGATTTAAGCGTGAAGATCCAAAATTCCATTATCTAATCTACAAAAAACCTTAAAAAACCCCATCCAAACGTAGTATTTGGATAAAAAGCACCTAAGAGCCTTAGAGCTTAAAAAAATAGAATCATATCCTACCTAAAGTCCTATCACAAGCAGAATTCTTCTTGGATGAGTCTTATCCTCCATAAGGATAAAAACATATCCATTTGGGTTGGATTAAAACCCAGTAATTTCTGAATCCATATCCCATATAGAATTCCTATAAATAAAAGCAGCCCTTTATAGTTTGGAGGATCAAAAAAATTTGAAAATCCTATACCTAAGTGTTGGCCCTGAGAAGAAGCTTACCCAAGCCCTACCTGTACTTTGTCCCAAAGCCATCAGAGAACCATCATACCAACGCGGATATGTTAACGAACGAAAAAAAACATTAGAGTTAAATAGACCCTCCAGTCTAAAAAGGGTAATTTTCGAGATCATTTAATTAAGTTTGTTCGTTCATTTCAGTTTTCAATATTTTAGAAGAGATACTTACACACAGGTCTTTATTACATATATATCTGGGTTTCTCGATGATGCAATCCTAAATCTGAAAATCGAGAAACTTGTCTGGGCTTTACCTTTTCCTTGGGCAAAGGACAATCAAGACTTGCATACGATGTCCCCACATTTCTTAAAAGAATTTTGTGAATTCGAGTAAGTCAATCCTTCTCCTCCATAAATTTTTATCAATAGTTTTGACAATCACAATAGGACACCATATTTTTTTTTTAAAATTTTCGTAGTTAGAAGTGCATTGTCGATAGAATTTGGGTTTTAACGAATCCAAAACATTTAAATTTTGGATTTTTTTGGGATTGAATGGTAAAAAAGCTCCTTTTTGCCATCCGGGATAAAAAGCAACAAAACAATTCGGTTGTCCAGGGACTAAAATGGCAAAAGTCTTTTGTCGCTTGGTTTATGTAATTTTTTTCTTAACAGCTACTCTTCTGAAGGGTGTATCTCTATGCTTTGATATAAAAAACAAGCAATTTTTATATATTGAAAAGCTGAAATTCTCAAATTTAGTTCATCTTTTGGGTCTTTTTCATAAAACTATAAATTTATACACCCAAATTTTTGAACAATTTTTTTGTTTCTATTTTGAGACAAAGTTTTGGACAATTTATGTTTCAAAAAAGAGATATTCGTGCTCTGGTGTCAAAATCATATGATTTATTTTTCATCTGAAAGATAACTCACTTTTGTAAATTTTATCTTCTGTAAGTTTTTCTGAAAATGAGAATTTTTGGGTCTAAATCACCCAAGAAGTTTCTATTCCAGAAAATGTTTCTCTAGTTTCGGGTGTTAGATATGAACAAGTCAGTTTCTTTTGAAAGCTGACATCCCAAGTTTTTTTTGATATTTTGAAAGAAAAATCTATAAAAATAAATTTTTTGGTTAAAAATTCTTGGAAAAATTCTGTTATGTCATTTTGGGGCAGAAAAGCTCATTGGTGTTTTGGCATTTCGAATAGTGTATCTTCGCACTTCAGAACCCAAATATTGTGATTGTTGTCTCTTTTCAGAGATAATATTATCCACTTTAAGGTTGCTTCATAGTGTCTTGCATGTTAGTTCCTTTTATTTGAATATTTAATATATAATTTGTATTAGGTGCATGCATAGATATCAGGTTTAGGTTTTATCACATTTTAAAAATCCTTGTTGGAGAAAATTCATGTCACATAGAAAATATGACAAATATATCCTCCAACAAGCTAGAGTTGATTGAGACCTTGTTTGATTCATTGTATGATCTTCATATTTTAATTTTTATCCCTTCTCTTAAGTTAGAGCCCCTTTTTTGTTTGAGAATTTCAAAAATCTCATGTCCTATCATTTGGATCTTCAAATATCCCTACGATTACTTTTAAGTTGTTAGCTTGGGTATATTAATGGTAGTATCATTGGAGTTGGATAATTTATATCAGTACCCTTAAGTTGTTAGCTCAGGTATATCAGTATAGACCTGAAAAGAAATCGTGAACCCTAAAAAATTGAAGAGACCTCATAGATCTGTGGACACATCTTTCAAAGAGAATTATGGTACTCATCAATTTTGAAAATCTCTCGTTACTTGTTTGGGCATGTGTGATCCAATTGCTTGGGGTATAATGAATACTTGAAAACTCCAAATCCAATCTATCTCAGAGTAACCACCTCTAAAGAATCCCACGTACGAAATGCCACCCCATATGATGTCGATCATATTCGATAACGATCCTGAAAAAAGGACCCACACTGACATCCCTGATCACTTTATGAAAAATTGAATAAGAGAAAAGGCCCTAATGTTCCCTGAGTCCAGCTCACATCGGTATCCTTGTCGATCTTGTAAAGTCCTCCATATGGGTTATGAGACGTATAATTCTAGCACATATAAGTCTACCAAAAAATGAATTCCAGAGACTTCATAGTTCAAATCTTGCTCCAAAGAAAGACACCTTGATTGGTCTCGTAAAAGTCCTCATATAAGTTACAAGACGAGCAACTCTAACACAAGTGAGTCCACCAGAAGGTGAACCTCTAAGACCTTACATTTTAAAGCCCAATCCAAAGAAAGGGATGTGCTAGAACAAGCTAGAAAAAACATATAGCAGATGGAGACAATGAAAGAAATTCAAGAAATTCAAGAAATGTTGGATCATAAAAAAGCATGTGCCAACAGAAAGGCTAGAAGAGTCTAACGATCATAACACGAAGTAACATGTGCCTACCAGAGGGATAGGAGGGCCAAAGAGTCAGATTTTGAGAAAGCCTACAACCAGTACAATGAGTCCCAGGTGTCCGATGGGGAGAGAAAAATTCAAACTCTGATTGACTCGCTCAATTTATGCCATATCTTCAAAACCAGACAGGAAAATCAAGTCTCTAGAGGATATGGTCTGAAACATGTGCCAAAATGAAATACATGGATCTAAACAAAAAAAGTACTCCATAGAGGATTTCTTGCCCAAGGGGTATGATGATTAGGACGATGATGACACTTTCCTTAAGTTTTTAAAGTTCAGTGGAAAGGGAGATCCAAGAACACATATGGCTCTGTTCACAGAGAACATAACCAAATACTAAAATAACGATAGGAGGCTGATTAACTGGTTCTCCAAGAGTTTAGAGGGAGAGACACTACAATAGTTTGTCACCTTGAACCTTCAATAGGTCAGGAAATTCAAGCAAGTGATAAATCTTTTTATAGACCATTTTTGCTTCAACTTGGAGACCCTCTTGACCATCAGCCAATTGTACGACCTGAAATAGAGAGGGATAAGAAGGGTCATGAATTTATAAACCGATGGGCATCCATGACTAATTGAATGAAGAAACCGATCTCAGACTCTCATGCCCTAGTGATAGTCATGAGCAACTTCTCTCAATCTCTAAGGAGCCTGATCAGTATATCTTAGGTTGAAACCTATACCGAAATCATTAAGAAGGCTACCTGTAACACCCTAAAATTTCTATCCCAAAAATCATGTAAATTTTTTTTAAATGGTTTTATAAATTGCAATAAAAATCCGAATGGGATAAAAGTTTTGGCGTATTACATATCGATTACATCATTTTCAAATACACTTAGAATTTAAAAGTACTCATCCATTACACTTTGAATAATAGTCATTTCAAATTAAATAAATATCAGAGTCTTGAGCACTTATAAATGCTCACAATTCAAAACAAGTCCCAAAATGGGAAAGGCCTGGCTCAGTCCCCTTCGCAACATCCTGCTATTGCATGATCATTTATTCACTACTTGAAAACATTAAATAATAATAGGGTCAGACAATTAAGTCCTCAGTAGGGCAGAGCTATTCAATACACATAAATTAAAATACTTATGAAAAAGGTTAATCCAATACTAACATATTCAAACAAAAATTAACCACACTAAGGATACATACATGTATTACTATACAAGACTTGTAATCACTTATTTATATAACTTTTTTGATCAAAGACAAACACTTAACCATAAGCATGTAAACATGCATGAGCAGTTAAAAAAAATGCATGCACTAACCATTGCAAAATTCAAATTGTATGCATGAGTCGATTTAACATCTTTAATTAAGTTTTATTTTTAAATGATGCATGCTATGCCTAACCAAATGTATATTCACTTTATATTTAAGTTCTTATCCTTGTGGGTACAAACACAAGCAGTAACCTGGATCAGGACCACGACGCGGGTGGTATTTTCAAACAATTATGGCTTTGGCTTGGTCGGGAACCATTCACCAGTGCCGAGTGAGGGATGACAAGAGTAGAAGAAGCTCTCAAAACCACTATCCCGATGCATCAGACTTTATTCATGAGTTTCTGTTCCTCTATACCACAGTCTAATGTGGAGAGTTTCTTTATCTTCATGACTGAGGAAGAACGCAACCTTTCGTGCTCAAGTACGGTATCCACGAAGTCAGACTAGTACCACTTAACCTATTCTTGTAAGCATCAATATTTAGGGTTACATGTTTAATTCTTTAATCCATTGATTCTGCGCAATACTCTATTCAGTCATATTTACATAATTCGACCCCTTCAGAGCCCATGGATGCACATGCCTCAAATGGGAGACAACACTTATGTGTCAATGCATTTGTTTAACTTTACATTCATTTATGAACATGCAGTGGTCATACCAAGTTAGGCATCCACATTCATTTATATTACATATTCATTTCGCATAATTCAAAAGTAAGTGGTGATACAGCCAATTCGTGTATAACCCTTTTATTCAATCGATGCATAATTATTTCATTCAATCGATACATAATCATTTCATTTAATGCATAATTATTTCATTCAATTTGTGCTCATGATGATCACTCAATCCTTGCATAAAATTAATTTGACAATAAATATACAACATGATACAATTTGCAAAAACATACTCGAAAGTCGTATTGAGATCACACTTATTTGTTAACTGAACCTTTAACCAGTTCAGAACCCGTCAGACCTCAGTTTTGTCCAATTGTTACAACTATCATAGAAAAGTGCATATTCGTTAGATAGAGCTAAACTTTTTACAGGTTGCAGATAATTCTATCAGATTTTTGATGCCATAAACCTTTGTAAAAATTCTTCCGGATGAAAGAGATACGACTGGTTTAGTGCATGCCTATACTTTTCGGTTCCAACTGTCATGGTTCAGTGCTCGGTCCAAGAACATAGCTCAAACTTTCATAAATTGTGTAAAATTTTGTTAGATTTTCAATGCAATAAACAATTCATAAAAACTTCTGCGAATGAGAAAGATACAAACGATTTATTGGTCAGTTGTCAGGTTGAAAATACGTAATAGTGGATACTATTTATTTGGGTGAGCAAGATTTGACCACCCGAATTCACACTTTCATTTGTTTCACATAAACTCATCAAATAAAATATCAAAAATATCAATATATGAGTTTTACATAATCTATGATAGACAAATCTCACTTTCACAGCCGTTAGGTTGAAAAATCGATTTGTCTTCCCAAATACTATTTCTTCATAAATAATTTTGGTACTTTTGCAATTTCAAGCATAGAGATGCATATTTTTTCATGACAAAAATAACAAAAATATGAAAAACAACATACCACATGCATAAGAACATTATATCACGAATTCTAACTAAGATTTATGCAAGAAAACAATAGATTTTTACCCTACTCATTCAAATATGGTTTTTGTTTTTAAAAACTCATAATACATGACATACATAAATTTATTTGTTTCTTTTTCAAGTAGATCCTTCTTTCTAGAGGATAAATCAATTTTTCTCATGGAAGGTCGGATTAAACCCCTCTTCACTAATCCAAATCAGATTTTATAAAAGCTTTTCTTTTTGACAATTTGATAATTCGAATAAAAAATTTAATTTTTAACAAAAATGATTTTGAGAAGGGTTTTCTTCCGAAAACCCTTTCTATTTTAATTTTGACAAATCCAACGCCAATACCACACATGAGGGGTTTGATATAAGGTTTGTTTTATTAGAAATTAGATTAAACTCGTGCCTACGAGTTTCGATTTACGTGTAAAGAATAGAACCCCCTACCTTTGCACGAAAACACTCCTTTTGATCAGAAAAGTGATCCTCCCAAGCAAACCAATTGTCCACTTTATGTGGTGGCTGCGTCTAGATGCTTAACCCGCTCTACCAATGTACGTAGGTTCACTTCTTGGTTGCACAAGAGAAAATCCACAAAAGCGATAGAAGAAAAGAAGAAGCAAGAAGGAGAATGAGAGATTAAGGAGCAAACAATGAGAAGTGTATCCATGCACACAAAAATCTATCACATAGGACATCCAAATTTTAAGAAAAAATAAGACAAAGCCAATGTACTTTAATTCGATAGATCTAGCCTATGAGTCTATAAGAATGAATTAAAGAGCACAAAATTATTATCAATGCATGAATGTAGATCCAATGAAAACCCACCTAGGCAACCAACTCTCTAGGAAAAGGGTTGAGTGTTGAATACCTTCGATGCCAAACAAGCTCATAGGTTGGCCCCTTAGGGAGCCTTTTTCTTTTATCTCGGTGAAAAAAATATTGAAAAAGCATGTAAAAAAGAGAAAAAGAATAAAAGTATAAAAGAAAAAAATGCCAAAAAAGAAGCAAAAGCATAAAAAAAGCACATGTTTTCAAAATTGAGTCATGATATGGAACACCCCAGCCAGGATCTTGAACTACAAATCCAAACCCTCTTCAATTACCTATAACAAATAAAAAAACATTTAAATTAGAACATTTTTCAATACATGATAAATTTTTTCATAACAGTTAAATCCATTATCGAATCATATATAACAAGAAAATTGAAAGTAGAAGCCCCCTTTTTCCCATGTCATAGTGAAATGAAAATCTTAAGGACAAATATTTTTAACTTTTATGATCTATGTTTATGCATAGACAAACAATATATATTAATCTATGCTAATTCAAGAGGGGCTGCACTAGATGATTTGTTAGATGAAAGGTGAATGCTCAATTGTAAAAGCAATAAACATTCTAATTCTCAGAATAGTGAAATCATGACCTAGGATTACACAAAAATTAAAGTCAAACTTCCATTAAGCAAACTGTGGCTCCTTAAGTATGTTGCTCTCTTCAAATCCATCAGAATTCTTAGTGTTGTGATCCTACACAACCAATAAATTTTCAATGACACCTTTCTCTGTCAAAACCATGTAGAGACATGTCAAAGGAATTTGAACTGATCATTAACCTAGGGATAGGGTGTTGTAAAGTCATCTAAAGTTCAAATCTCTTGAGCAAGAATGAACCTCGAATAATCAAGCATATAAATAGTCACTCCCAAACTGGCTGGACCTTATTCAATGAGACCTAAATGGTCTTGAAGGCCCAATTTACCTCTGAACACTGGCCTGACCTCATTCATTGAGACTTATAACAGTTTCTACACCCAAGTTGCCCTTGAATTGGTCTGGCCTTGTTCAGCAAGGCCCAAAACGATCTTGATAGTCCAGTCTACTTTGACTCCAATAGTCATAAGATGATAGAGCTTCATCATAATGCTAAGCATATCATTAAAAGTTAGAGATCTTTCAAAACAGATCCAGCTCTCTTCAGGACGATCCTTCATACAAGTGTATATCTGCACACAAAAATCTCACGCAAAACATCCAATTCTTAAAAAAAAATAAGGCAATGATACAATGAGGTCAATGTATTTTAATCTAATAGATCTAGCCCACTAGGCAACCATCTCTTCAGGAAAAAAGTTGAGTGTTGAATGCCTTCGATGCCAATTTGGCTCATAGGTTGGCCTCTTGAAGTGTTTTTCTCTTTTATCTCAATAGAGAAAAATATTGAAAAAGTATGTGAAAAATATAAAAAAAAGTATAAAAAATGTCAAAAAAAGAAAAAAACAAAAACACAAAAAAGCGCAATGCATTTAGGCTAACACCTACTCCGAATCCATAAAAAAGTGACATGCTCCAATCATGAGTCTGCCTTTGGAGTAGATGTTAGAATAAAAATGTGTGTGCTGGGAGAAAGCCAATATTTACCTTTAGACCTATGACAAGGTGGCAGATTCCAATCATATAACTTTTGAAGGCAAAAGTTTGATAGATAGGGGCATCCCTCTTGAGCTTAAGAACCATGAGACCCATGATTGACAAACCTTAGGTCAAAGGATGGCAAAAGTAAGGAATAAAACCCCTGAGCTAAAAACAAAGACCCTAAAAAACTTACTTAGGGGTAGAAGGTGCACTTGAATGCATTCTCATCAAGCCCTAGTTCTTCAGAGTTCAAGCCTTAGTGAGAAGTATTAGACCAAACATGAATGTTTTGAAGCTTGAACACATGTCCCTATAACTAGTCACTTAAAAACTAAAGCAAAATTAAAAGAAAAATTTTTCAATAAAGCCAAGTGTCAGTGTTTTAGACCAACCCAAGAGGAAGAAAGTCTCAAGTATAAGACTATTTTAAGTGCAGGAATCAACTTGTTAGGATGGTTCTTATTTTTGAAAAAGGAAAAAAAGCTAAAATCTCTAACCTTTATGATCAATCATCCATGGCCGTCATAGGCTACAAACTCTGTTATAAATGCATGAGTCCCACTACGTGTCATAAAGTTTATTTTATTTATCATAATGCATCAAAGAGTCTATCCATAGAGATCCTGAAGTTGAGAAGTGCACATAAAGATCAGTCATTTCTCGGTCCCATGACCAAAGCATGCATGACTTCCCTCACTAAGGGAAAAAAGTCGTCTCAACTGACCATCCTAGGAAAATCACCTCTACCCTGAGGTCTTATTGGGGCAACTAAGAGGTGTAGTACTCTTGATATTTTTCCCATAAATTCTAAAAAAAAAAACCAAAAGTTATAAAAAATTAAAACGGGTCAAAAAGGCATGTAAAAAAGTTACATTCCTCTTGTACTACCCTTGCCTGAAATCCAACATTTTCTCTCTACCACAAATAAAGTAGTTTCTAAACAGGCCCGACCACATTTTGTGAGACCCATAATGGTCTTCACATCCCAATTCTTTCTCTTTTTGACATGCATCAACCTCATCCGGCAGGACCACCAAGTGGTTTCAACAATCCAATTGTTTCTATACTGGCACCGACCTAGTTTGGCAGGACTACCAAATGGTCTCGATAAAGCAGTTGTCCCAACATTGGACCGACCGTATTCGACGAAACCACTAAAAATTGGCCAATCTCTATGGGTGTTTACTTCTTTGCCATAAATTGAGCCACATTCGATTAATGCCAAAGAGAGACATATGTAAACATTGTAATTTTGATCAGGTCATTATAAAGTTCTGCTAGTTTAAACTTTTGAGTTCTAAAATAACATCCTCTATATTTTTATTTAAAATCAACTAGAGGATCTTGACCTTCCAACAAGTTAAAAATCAAGTCAATACGATATCAGAGTAGGAAGTTATGGCAAAAACAATGTAACTTGTTCAATAAAAATCATATTTTTCAAGTAGGGCCTATTTTGAGTATATTTTTCACCACTAAAATGATTGATTTTTGTTTTTTACTTAAACAATGAATTAAAGTTGATGATATTAGTTTTTCAACTCATCAAACATTGCCTCAATCTGACATCTAGACAAAAAGTTATGGCCAAAACAAGTTACTCTATTATAACATATCTAAAATATGACCTGATTTAAGCGTGAAAATTTATAATTTCACTATCCAATCCGTAGAAAACATCTAAAAACCCCATCCACATATGTCATTTAGATAGAAACCACAAAAAAGCCTATTTATATTTTTTTAAAGCCAAAAAACTAGAATCATATCCTACTCAAAGTACTATTCTAAGCAAACCTCTTCTTGGATGAGTCTTATTCTACACAAGAAGGAAAGCAAATCTATTTGGGTTGGATTCAAACCCAATAATTATTAAATCCATAACCTATAAAAAATTCCTATAAATAGGTGTAGCCTCCTATAGTATGGGGGATCATTAAATTTGAAAATCCCATAATTAATTGATGGCCCAAAGAAAAAGTCTATTCAAGTCGTGCCATTAGAGAACTATCACACCTACACAGAAGTGCTGATGGACAAAAATGAGCATAAAAGCTAAACGGACCCTCGAGTCTAAAAAAGGCAAATTTTCAAATAATTAAATTAAGTTTGTTCGTTCATTTCAGTTTTTGATATTTTAGAACAAACAATTACACACTGTTGGTTTTTATTGCATATCCGGGTTTCTCGACAATGTGATCCTAACTCCAAAAATCAAGAAACTTGTCCAAGCTTTACCTTTCATTTGGGCAAAGGATGGTCAAAACTTGCATCAGGCATCTCCACATTTTTTAAAAAGATTTTGTAAATCCGAGTAAGTCAATCCTTCTCTTCCATAAATTTTTATAACACTGTGTGTTTCACCTATAAATTACATATACAAGAAAAGAAAAAGGAAAAGAAGCATATGTTGCATATGATGGTGGAGATCGTCTGTGACTCCACACAGTGCATTAATAAGCTTTCTCAATATTAAGTTGCAACAGGTCATTAGCCTATTAAGATCTAAGGATTTCTTATTTAAGGGATTTCTAGTTAGGGAAAACAAATCTTTAAAATGAAGATAAAACATGTTACTTATGTTGCTTAGGCAGCTAAAAGAAAAGAATTAGCCATGATGGCATAATCAAACAGGCAAATGAGCCTTTATGTGGCTTAATTGATCTTTGAAGGCCTTTCTTTTTATGATTGCAGAACAACTAGGCATAAAGTTTTCTCTTTCACTCAGCTGTTGTGGATGATTCCTTTAACACAATATAGAAGGGCTCTTCTTTTCTCTTATTACCTATGGGTGATGAAAACAACCCATAGTAGGATGAAAAAATTAAAAAGATCAAAATATAAGTTCAATGTGATAGCCTGGATTAGTTGAATCACATTACTGCAAGGTAATAACAATTGTAATAACATCAACCAAAATATAAAAAACAACAAAATTTCTTGTTAGCTTTTTTTCTTCCAAAGTGATTAGCTGCAAAAGACAAGAATACATATCATAACAGCCACTAAAAAAGAACTTGGATATGCATAGGTGTGCGTAGCCCTTATAAGCAATCCTCCAAATGTTTTGCTTGTACATATGCTATCTAAAGAGCCTGCATGCAACAACCAGATTTTCAAATGATGCCCAACCACAGAAGGTTAATACTTATCTCTATGTATCTACCAAGATATAGAAAGTGTATGATCCTGTTCATTTTATCTAATGCATTCCATCCTATATGGAAGCAGAATCGGATAGTCATTTTCATAAAATGCAGATTTTTCCTGTCCTCAATAGAAACTAACATTTAGAGTTGTAAACAAGAATGCATAGACTAAATATAATGACAACTTAAACAAATCCTTGATGCTTTATTTTAACAGCAGTCAGTTAACATAAGGCATCAAACCATCTCATATTCATCCACTAACCATCATTTACTTGATGTTATCTCACAGGAACATGTAAAGAAGCAAGCAACTTCTTCTAGCCTAAAGCTTGAAGAGGAGATCCCAACAACTCATGCAATCAGATAAAACACAAGAAATTATTGCAAACCCTCAAATTCACAAAATTTCGCCCTAATATGTGGAAGATCTAAACCAACAAAAAAAGGAGACAAGTAGCTGAGTATATAACACGCACCATAAAGAAAACAAATATACACTTGGACCCTAACATGCATCCGATCTAAACAACACAAGAGGAAAAAAAGAAGACAGACATGGGTACAAGAAACCCTAAGGGGGTGGTTGCTGCTGGATGGATGCCAGAATTGAAGGGGCTGGTGTAGGAAAAGATATGTATCTTGATGATGACTTCCAAGTTGCTGTCATCATTGGGAAACTGCCAGATTCTTGAAAAGAATATAGGAATCACCTAAAACATAAAAATGAGAAAATCACTTTAGATGGTCTTCTTAAGGACATCCGAATTGAGGAGGAGACTCGCTTTTGTGACAAAAAGAATTCGAGTCCTAAAGAAGGTTATCCTAAAGTGAATTTTGTTAGTAACAAGGGTGGAAAAATCATGAAAATCTAGAAAATCAAAAAGAATTTTGTGAAAGGGAAAAAGCCAAACTGATAAAAAGAAAGTTAGTTGCTATGTTTGTGGAAAGTTTGACCATTTTGCTAGAGAATGCAGAGAACGGAAGAGGACTGGTCCTAAGCCAAATGAGTCAGAAGAGAGGCTTGCTGCTGTAATCTCTGAAACCTTTATGGTGGTTGCAAATAAGGACTGGTACCTAGATACTGGAAGCACTGTTCATGTAGCAAACGACAGGAACTTGTTCAAGTTGTATGATGTAGTGAGGGAGGGATGCAATCTCTTATGGGAAACTCTTCCTCAACTAAGGTGCTAAGAAAAGGGAGTGTGAAAATTAAGTTCACCTCTGGGAAAGTCCTAACACTTGAGAATGTCCACTATGCTTCAGAAGTTCAAAAAAATTTAATCTCTGCAAATCTACTGTCACAAAATGACTTTAAGATTGTTATTGAGTCTAAGATTGTAACTGTGACCAAAGGGAAAATCTTTGTAGGAAAAGGGTTTGCCACTGGTGGTATGTTCAAGATGAGCATAAATGAAGCTACTACTTTTGTTTATATGGTTGACTCCTATTTTCTTTGGCATTCAAGATTAGGACATATAAATTCTTATTGCATTCATAATATGAATAACTTTGGTCTTCTTCCTTGTCATGTTAGAATAGAACATAAACATAAGTGTGAGACATGCATTCAAACTAAGCTAACTAGACTCCCGTTTCCTAGTGTAGAAAAGAATTATAAATTGCTTGAATTAGCGCATTCTGATGTGTGTACGATGGATAATGTTTTAAGTCGTGGTGACAATAGGTACTTCATTACCTTTATAGATGATTACTCAAAATTCTATTATGTTTATTTGATGAAACATAAATCTGAAGCATTTTCCAAATTTCTTCTTTATCTTGCTGAAGTACAAAATAGGTTTAAAACAAATATTGTACATTTAAGAACAGATAGAGGAGGTGAATACTTAGGAGGAGAATTTGATAAATTATGTGGAGATAATGGCATTATCCATCAAACTTCAGCATCTAGAACTCCTGAACAAAATGGAGTAGCAGAAAGAAAAAACATAACACTTGTAGAAATGATGAATGCTATGCTTCTTAATACGGGTTTGCATTTCAACTTATGAGGAGAGGCTATACTTTCTGCTTGTTATATTCTTAACCGAATTCCTTATTCCAAATATGAAAAATCACCTTATGAATTGCGTTTTGGTAAGAAACCTAATCTTAGTTATTTTCGTGTTTGGGGTTGTTTAGCATATGTTAAAATTCCAGAAAATAAAAGAAAGAAGGTTGGACCTAAAACATTTAAATGTGCATTTGTTGGGTATGCTGAACATAGTAAAGCATATAGATTTCTGGACATTGTTAATGATGTTATTATAGAATCTAGAGATGCATCTTTTATAGAATATAAAAATGCATTTGATTCTCTTCTTGATGGCAATCGCATTATAGTAGATGAACATCCTGTTAATGACATGATTAAATATTCTAATGATTGTACTGATGAACCAGAAACTGGAGTTAGACACAGTAAACGCATTAGAAAACCAACTAATTTTGGTTCTGACTTTTATACATTTCTAATTGAGAATGATCCTGTGTCTTTTCAAGAGGCTATGTCTTCTCAAGATGCTGCCTTTTGGAGAGAAGCTATTAATGATGAAATAGAATCAATTATGTCTAATAATGTTTGGAAATTAGTGAATTTACCTGTTGGTTGCAAAACTGTTGGCTGCAAATGGATTTTCAAAAAGAAATTAAAAGCTGATGGTACAATCGATAAATTTAAAGCGCGTTTGGTTGCAAAAGGCTTTAAACAAAAAGAATGTATTGATTATTTTGATACTTTTGCTCCTGTAACAAGAATATCTACTATTAGAATTCTGATTGCCATGGCTGTCATATATAAGCTTTAAATCCATCATATGGACGTGAAAACAACCTTTTTGAATGGAGAATTAGATGAAGAGATATATATGGAGCAACCTGAAGGTTTTGTAGTGCTAGGGCAAGAGCGCAAAGTTTGCAAACTTGAGAAATCCTTATATGGATTAAAGCAAGCCCCTAAGCAATGACATGAAAAATTTGATAGTTCTCTGATACATAATGGTTTTAAAATTCATGATGCGGACAAATGTGTCTACAGTAACATAGATAGTGGCTCAATTATTATTATCTGTTTATATGTTGATGATATACTTATTTTGGGTAACAATAGTGAATGCATAAATCAAACAAAAAGATTTTTATCTTCCTTGTTCTGTATGAAAGACTTGAGTTTTGCAGATGTTATTTTAGGAATCAAAATTATAAGAAATAAAAATGGCATTGTATCATGTCAATCACATTATATTGAGAAAATTCTTACAAAGTTTGAATATCTTAATAGTTCACCAGCATGCACCCCATATGATCCAAATATGAAATTGACTCCTAATGTTGGTGCAAGTGTTCAACAATTAAAATATGCCAGTGTTGTAGGTAGCCTTATGTATGCAATGAACTGCACAAGACCTGATATTGTCTATGCAATGAGTAAAGTGTGTAGATACACTAATAATCCTGGTCATCAACACTGGATTGCAGTGAACATGATTCTTAGATATCTAAATCATACTTTAGACTATGAAATTCACTATACCGAGTTTGCTGCTATTATTGAAGGGTATAATGATGCAAGTTGGAATACCGACTTTGAAGATTCCAAGTCTACGAGTGGTTGGATTTTTACCCTTGGTGAAGGAGCAGTTGCATGGGGCTCTAAGAAACAGACATGTATAACTCATTCTACAATAAAATCTGAGTTTATTGCTTTGGCATCTGCTTGTAGAGAAGCTGAATGGCTTATGAATATGCTAGTAGATATTCCACTAGGTGAGAAGCCTATACATGCTATTTCAATGTTTTGTGATAGCCAATCAACTATATGTAAAACAGGTAATATGAAATACAATGGAAAGTCTAGACATATTGGTCTAAGACACAATTTTATAAGACAAATGATTGATGACAATATTATTTCATTGAAATATGTGAAGTCATGTCAAAATTTGACAAACCCATTTACGAAAGGCCTTTCGAGAGATATCATCAATAAAACATCGAGGGGAATGAGAATTAAGCCAATTAAGTAATCACCTAAGGATACCTAACCTAGAGCGCTGGAGATCCCACATGCATAGGTTCAATGGGAAACAAATTGGTGAATGACAAATATTGAGCATATTTATGTAAGCCTATTACTGATGTGTGCTCATGAGCTATAACTAATATGAGGGTTGAGCTAATAACTCTTAATGAGTTTGTAGGCCTTAAGGCTAGGATGTGTGTTACAGTACACCTAGACAAACTCACCTATATGAGTGTAGAAATGTGAGCCATTTCTTATGAGAATTGACAATTCTCTAGAGCAATCATGAATCTAGAAAAGCACAAGGCTCTAAATGTGCCAACATGAAATCCACACAATCGAACTTTTGGAAACCTATGTATGATTGAAAACTCCGTTAACAATATAAGGAGCTAAGTTCAAGGTAAGTCCACTTAGCACCTTGGTTAATTTAGGTTTTCTTTCAAATAATGGGGATTCAAGTCATGCAGATACTCTCACTGATGCATAAGTTTCTATGCAAGCCAAATATATTTTAAAACTAGTGGGGGATTGTTAGGAAAGTTTTAAAATATTAATGATTTTGTTTACTACCAAAAGTGTTTTGAAAAAGTTTAGTCCCATATCTAAGAGAGAAAAGTTTTTCAAGAGGTTTAAATAGAGAGTTTGTTATCTATTCTTTACTTTGGTAAGCCTTAAGTCTTTAGGTGGATTGCGGACGTTGCTGTGCATCGTGCAGCAACGAACGCGCCATTCGCGCAAACGCGCATGCGTGCGTGCGTGCGCGTGTGCGCGCAAGGGCGCTTGAGGTGCAATGTGGCATTTTGATGGCGCACTTCGCACTTCACACGCTCGCAGCGGTGCAATGTGCATATGAGGTGCAAATGTCCGTTTTGGATTTTTGGTTTTGAGATATTTGGCCGTTTGAAAGGTTTTAATAGCATTTATATTGAGTTTATGTTGCATTGTAACTGTTGGATGGTTTTGAAGGCCTTTGATTGAGAGTCAAAGGTGGGTGACCATTCAAGGACCTTTTCGTCCTATTTTCAAATCGTCTGGATTATGACCATTAATCTCATTTATCTCAAAATGTTTTGGCCTTTCTCACAAGTCTATAAATCTCTTCCTTTTCCGTCTTTTGATTTATCGAAATTTCTGACTCTCCAGTTTTTTCCTTTCTTTCTTCTCGGTTTGACTTGCAGAGTTCATGTGTGAGAGAGGTCATCTGTTCTTGCGAAGCAGTGACTCTCTTGAGGTTCAAGCCTAGTTGTATCCTGGGAACTCAGTCGTAACAAAACCCTTTTTCGCATCTTCGGAATTCCCGAAGTGGGGCGATTGAAGTTCTAAAGATAGCGATCTTAAGAACGTGCCTCTAGGCTTGAAATCTCTTTTCTGAAATCCATTTTTCACAAGGTTGGAATAACAGACTCGTTTTTTACAAAGTTGTGTCTCAAGCAATGCAGCACCCACTTGGTGAGCAGATACAGCTTGAGGAGTCACCTCCCCCACCTATTTTGGGAGTGCTCCTTCATGCGTGCACTACTTCATCAGGTGCGGGGAGACTTGTACCTCACTTGAGACTGCGTACACTTTTCCAAAGGTGCGTTGGTTGTGGATTACATGTCCTCAAAAAGCCCAAGATGGAGGTTCATTTGGAGGGTTTGGATCCTTACAGCTTGGTGGTTGCTGTGGCTGAAAAAAAATCAGCGAATCTTTTGAGGCTGCAAATACGATCAGGGCGGCCTGCTAGATCTGTTAAAATGGGAAGTCGCCGACAAAGCGTGACACAAATGGCCTGGTCAGGACTTGAGATGGATTGGAAATAACAAGGCATTCACTGATAGTGCCTTGTAGCATCATTCGGTCCTTGATGTTATTTTCTCTGTACTTTTTATTTTTCTCTATTGATTATTACACCATTTTTGTGTCAGGGTGATACCTGCGGACTTCTTTTACTGATTCAACGAATCACTAATTGGGATAATGCTTAAGCACAATTTCTTTGTTTGCTACAACCTCTCTAATGAAATGATACCTGAGTTCAATGTGCTTTGTTGTGCCATGGTATATTGGATTTTTTGTCATTAAAATAGTGGCTTTATTATCACAAAAAATTTTGTTGATTGATCTTGACCATTATATAAATCTTCAAGGATGCGCCTCATCCAAATAGCTTGACACATTGATGCAAATGTTGCAATGTATTCAGCTGAAGATAAGGCCATGGAGCTTTGTTTTTTTGAACTTCATGATTCTACTCTCGATCCAAATTCAAACACGAATTCACTTGTGCTCTTTTGATCATCCATCTTGACTATCAGTAAAACCAAGCAATTTAAAGTTAGTAATTGGTTTGAACCAAATTCCATAATCAGATGTGGTTTTAATGTAACAGAGTATCCGTTTTGCTACTCCCAAATGATGCACGGTTGGGTGTTGCATGAATCTAGATATCAAACTCATAGGGAACATAATGTCTGGCCTGGTATGAGTCAAATACATCAACCCACCAATCAAACTTCTGAAATAAGTCTCATTTGCCTTCATAGTTCCATCATTCATTGTCAATTTCTCATAAGCATTTATGAGAGTTGAGGATCCTTTGCAATTTGTCATGTTGAACTTCTTAAGTAGATCTATTGCATACTTTTCTTGTAATACAAAAATTCCATCATTAGTTTGACTTACTTTAAGATCAAGAAAATAGTGTAGCAGTCCCAAATCAGTCATCTCAAATTCTTGCATTATTTTACTTTTGAATTCCTCTATAAGAGCATTGGATGATCCTGTATAAATAATATCATCAACATATATACGCACAAGAAGAATATTTGATCCTGCTACCTTGGTGTATAAAGTGGATTCACTTTCACTTTTTTAAAAATTATTTTTGTGGAGATATGCATCCAACCGACTGTACCAAGCTCTCCGATCTTGTTTAAGGCCATACAAAGCCTTTTTCAATTTGTATACTTTTCCTTCTTTTTCTTCAATCACAAAGCCTAGAGGTTACTCTACATATACATCTTCATCCAAATACCCATTTAGAAAGGCTGATTTAACATCAAACTGAAATACTTTCTATTTTCTTTGAGCTGCCAAAACAAGAACATGTCTAATAGTTTCAAATCTAGCCACAAGTGAATATGTTTCAAAAACGTCTACACCATATTTTTGCACATATCCTTTAACAATCAAATGAGACTTATATTTTTGTACTTTACCTTCTGCATCATATTTCACCTTGTATACCCATTTCATGCCAATTGGGTTCTTTCCCTTCAGGTAACTTTGTTAGTTTCCATGTATCATTCTTTTCTATAGCATGCAATTCTTCTCTCATAGAATTTTCTCACTCTTTATTCACACACGCTTCTTCATAAGTCATGTGCTTGACAACCACAAGAGAATAAGCACACTTATATATGTCATCCAAAGTACATACCTTTTTAGGTGGCGTGTCTCTATCTAGAGTGGATTCAATGCCCTAGTTACTAGATGGTGGAGATCTAACAACATTCATTGTCTCATCATGAGTTGTACTAGCTTCAGACACATTTTCTCTCTCTTTATTTCGCATCACCTTCAACATATTTTCATCAAATGAAAAATACTGAATTTCTTATTTGCTCTAATCCCATACTCGTTCTTCATAAAAAATAACATCTTTGTGAATAATTAATTTTTTTGTGACAGGATTGTATAGGAGGTAACCCTTTGTTTCATAATAGTAACAAAAAAATGCATTTTCACTCTTTTTATCTAACTTAGAGCGTTCACTTGGATCAATCAATGCATAAGCGACACAATCAAAGTTTCTCAGGTTACTTACATTGGGCCTTCTCCTTTTCCATGCTTCATAAGGAATTTTATTTCTTACCACCTTTGTTAGAGATATATTCAGTAGATAGACTGAGCTAGCTACAACTTATGCCCAAAAATTATTTAGAAGTTGTTTTTCACTTAACATACTTCTTGTCATTTCCACCACGATTCTACTTTTTCTTTCTGCGACTCCATTCTGCTGAGGGGTCTTTCTTACCGTTAATTGCCTGTGGATGCCATTTTTCTTACAAAACATACTAAAATTGTTAGACAAAAAATCACCACCCCTATCTCTACAAAGAACTTTTATGGCATACCCACTTTCTTTTTCAACAAAAATCTTGAATTCTTTAAACTTTTCAATAACTTCTGATTTTTTTGAAAGAAAATATACCTAATTTATTCTAGTAAAATCGTCAGTGAATAACAAAAAATATTTATTATTATTCATTGACATAGTTCTCATTGAGCCAAAAATGTCAACATGCACTAATTTCAATGGGCTTTTAGCTCTTCATGCTTTTCTAACTAGGAATGGTTGTTGGTGTTGTTTTCTATAAACACACCCTTCATAAACATTTTTTGAAAAACTAATGAAAGGTAATCCAGAAACTATATTCTTTTGGCTTAACAATTTCAGCCCATTAAAATGCAAGTGACTATACCGTAGATGCCAAAGAATAGATTGCTCATCAACGTTGGCTGCCAACGCATACTTATCAAAACAGAAAAATTTAAAAGGAAACATTCTATTTTGAACCATTTAAATTTTAGCAATAAATTGCATAGATTTTTTAATTTCACAAGCACCATTATCAAACAAAAGAGTGCAACCACTTTGAATCAACTACCCCACACTAAGAAAATTTTATGCCAAACCAGGAACATAATAT
The DNA here is from genome assembly GCF_984573655.1 of Nuphar pumila. NCBI lineage: Eukaryota > Viridiplantae > Streptophyta > Magnoliopsida > Nymphaeales > Nymphaeaceae > Nuphar > Nuphar pumila. The sequence goes on from NC_143255.1 coordinate 32,637,722, forward strand.
ACTTCATGAATTAATTTTTCAATACCTGATTTTGTTTTCATTACCAATGATCTTTGCCATCAACTTGAACTTGATTATTGTCCTCAAGCCAAACCTTCAATTTCACTGATCCATCAATATATTGAAAGTGACTCATTTTCCTATCATATGGTTACTATATCTACTATCCAAAAATCATATATCATTCTTACTTATATTAGAATCTATACAAGAAAAAGATTTTTGTCTTCTACAATATTTGCTTACGGTTTTGCTTTTTCAAAACAGTTTGCCTCAACGTGCCCAAATTTCTTTCAAAAATAGCATTGCCTTCCTTTATAATTTGGATTATCTTTATCTCTACTGCTGTATTTTTGGTAGTTCATATTGAACCCACCTCATCCTCTTCCTCGATCATGATAGCCGCCATGAAAACCCTCATGTGCATGACCTCGTCCATCATTCTTGGCTTCACTATTTTCTTTAACTTTAACTTTAGATGAAAAAGCTTGCTTCATTGTACTTTCAGATGACCTCTTTATACGTTGCTCATGTGTTAAAAGAGAACTCATTAACTCATTAAGTGTATAAACTAAAAGGTCCTTTGACTCTTCTATTGCAGTAATAACATGATCATACATAGATGGTAAAGATCTTAAAACCTTTTCAACGACTTTTTGATCAGGAATTAATTCATCGAAAATTCTAATTTGATTCACAACAACTGAAAGTCTTGAAAAGAAATTTTAAACCGACTCATCGCCCTTCATTGAGAAAGTTTCAAATTCTCTGCGCAAAGTTTGAAGCTTTACTGTTGTGATCTTACTATCACCATGAAACTCTTGTTTGAGAATGATCCACGCCTTCTTGGACCTAATAACATTAGTAATTCTGGAAAAAAATGGTGTTCACTACTACTTGCTGCAATACTAACAAGACTTTAACATCCTTTTTTCGATACTCTTTAATTTTATTTTTCTTTTTGGAAGATTCAATTTTTGTATAACCATTTTCTACCAAATCTCAGAGTTCTTGTGAGATGAAAAAGATTTTCATCTTAATACTCCAAAACTCATAATTTTCACCATTAAGAATTGGCACAAAAGACTCTGATATATTGAGAGTATTAGAGTTAGTCGCCATACCAATTTTGCATAAATATTTCTTACTCCAACTTCAGCCCACACGCAAAACCCTCTTCTGTCGAATTCCCTTGCACACTTTTCTTCACAAACAAAATGCCCAATCAAGTCAAAACCTGACTGCTCTAATACCACAAATGTTAGTAAAAATCAACTAATTACTATAGTTGATGTCACGTAAGACATAAAAAAAATATACTCTTGCTACTACGGTAGCCTTGAAACTAAAAAACAACTTTTTATTTCACACATGTAAAACAAATACATTGATCTATTTATAAGGAGAGAAAAGAAAAATAACCTAACCATTACTTCACGTCAGTGGTGGAGCCAGAAGTTTTTTGTTTGGTGGGCAGACTTCGGGTCTCGAGGACAATGCTATGGTGTTGAAGGACAATCCATTTATTCGAGAGACAGGGTCGACAATCAGGGGAGGCAGAGGAAGCAAAGCCCTTGCCGACAATCGAGGGACAAGGGGGGCAAAGCCCCCTATCGGGAAGGGCTCGCAGAGGCAAGGAGGGCGGGCAACCATGCCAAGGTTTCTAATTCGGAGTGGGGGGGGGGGGGGCAGAGCCGAACCTGTCAAGAGGCCAATGAGACTTGGGCCTCAGGGCCCCTGGGCCAAAAAAAATTTTTAGGAGCCCATTTTTAATAGGGATTCCATTTTTAATGGGGACCAAAAACAACAAAAAAAAATTTAGGGGCCCCAAAAAAATTAGAGGCGCTGCCCTCGAACTCCTACTATTAATAGGGGACTCAAAAAATTTTGAGGCGCTGCCCCAAAACTCCTACTATTAATAGGGGGCCTATTTATAGGGAGCCCATTTTTAATAGGGGCTCAAAAAATTTCGAGGCCTTACCCCAGAACTCCTGCTATTAATAGGGGGGCCCATTTTTTCCCTCTGCCTCAGGCCCCATAAAACACAGGTACGACCCTGGAGGGGGGGGGGGGCACCCATGCTTGATTTTTCAGAAATCGGCTCTTGGATCGTATAATTACAACATGCGAGCAAGTTTTTTTAGCGTTTGAAAATAAATGGCCTAGAACTTTCATTAATATTCAAACCTCAAAAAGTTATATTTTTTCGTCTGGAATGTGTTGGTTCCTAGCAAATGTGCTATGTGGAACACATATGTGCGGTCAGATTTGTGAAAGTAGTATAGGAAATATCCAGTTTGTACCCAAATTGCATATTTAGTAGTTTGTATCATGTATCTATTTTGTGTGTGGTTTTTAATTATTTTAAAAAAATGTTTTGTGTTGTTGATGCATTGTACTTCAGCTAGACAAAAGGTATTTCTCTTTAAATTTTCTTTGCCAAAATTTTTACAGGATCTTTGGAAAAGAGTGACTATTTTTCAACTAAGAATGTTGCTGATAGCAATATTGGTGAATGGTGACTGACAAGTTAGAACAAGTGTGTGCACACGCACAAAGCCTTTCTTAAGATATTGACCTTTCTCAATGTTGGTTTATGCAAGTGAGAAGATTGTCATTGTAAATTAGGCAAATTATAATGAGGACAAGAATCAAGTCTAGGATGTAGTGGTAAACAAGAAATTGAAGAAATGCTTGACTCACCCATGCCCACCGCCCTTGCCTCGGTTTCTAATTCTGGGGTGGGCGACGCCCACCCATGCCCACCCCTGGCTCCGCCAGTGCTTCACGTCTAATAACTTCTACCACTATCCCATTTTCATAAAACAAGGAAACCACTTTTTCTAACTTTTACCATACTTTCGCTTCTGAAACTGCTATTCAGGTGAATACACGATTTTTACATCACCGTTATACTGCACCCATCAAACTACACTTTAATTAAGAAACTACATGAATAGACTATATATACATGTGCATGAGCAATTGGTTCCTCCTAACCGTAAGCGGGTGTGGACAGTCTTAATTTTCTACATTATTCTTTTTTTAGAATCTAACCTTATAGATGTAATCTAAACTCAACCAATCCCATTTGCCCTTTTGCAGGTCCCATTGCTGATGTCAGTTTAATTAGTGGACCAAGATGATGATGAGAGGGGATCAAGAAACTTACAGAGAGTGCATGTATAAAATGTAGACAGGTTGGCGGTGTAATAGTTGTTTCCAGTGAGTATGGTCTGGTCGATCCCATCGCCCATGAACGTGATATTATTCTTGCTCGAGGTCAAGGTGACGACTTCATCATAGGTTCCTGCTTTGATGTAAATCACGAATCTCTTGGTATTTGATGGAGCTGCATCAATAGCTTCTTTGATGGTGTTGTAGTTCCCACTTCCATCTTGAGCCACAATCAGATCTGCTGTTACGTTAAGTTCTGGTTGGAAAAACCTTCGGTCTTCATGTGACAACCATTCCTGAAAACCTTCTTGCAGTTCCACCAAATCTGACACCATTTCTTTTATGATCTTCTCCTCACTCCTTTTCTGTTTGTTCAGGAATCAAATGATCATTTTGCAACACATGCTCACACACTCACACTCCATCAAACCTGCGGTCTTTATTTTTATTTAATGTTATGGTTTATTTAATTATATGGTTTGTTTTTCTTGTAGCTTAGGATTTTATGGTTTATTTATGGCCTTTGTATTTGTATATAAAATAATATGACAAATTTTTTTCTCAAATTAGTTTGAGATATATCTCGGCTAAAATCCACAAATTTTGACAAAAAATTCATAATTAGATCCAATATAATACCGATTAAAGTATTTATATATAAAAAATATTAATTCTTATATTTTCTCAAATTGCCCAAATTTTAAACATTTGTTTTATATTTAGATTCAATATGAGATCCATGTCTGAAGCTAAAATTCATAATAACCATGTTAAAACACCCATATTTACGATCCAAAATAAAGTTATCTGACCCATTATCTCTCTGTGTCCAAGTTATTTGCACAACAAGCAATCAAACACCGGAAACAATAAACAGGTGTCCTTGTTCAGTTAAAACAAATGCTGAACAAGTACAATTGTTTCTGTTCTGAACAGAACATGTCTGTTTTGTTCAACTGTGCTGTCCAAGCTTGACAAGCAATCAAACAGGTCCTTGTGATGCATCATCTATATCCATGTACAGAGTCTAAACTCTCTGTCTCTGTCTACACACAAACACACATAACGAGGCCAAATCAGTGCAATGACATTGCAGAAAGTACAGCTGCTGCTGCACCGGACTGCCATCCATCAAGTGCAAACACGTTTTTGGTATGATGTGCAAATGGTCACCTTGTAGGGCCCCACAGATTACAACAGGCTGTATCTCAAAGATGGTTGGTGATCAGGTGTCGGCAGTAAACTAAAAGTGTGCAATCACATTGCACTTGACCCTCACAGCTCACTAGCTATCAAGTGCAGTTTTGCACATGCACTTTGTGCAATGTGATTGCACAAAAAACAGACATGCTCACTTACATGCAAACTTAGGGTGTTTGATATGCGGGACACACCTGTGCAGGGACCGACCGGTCCTGCCTGTGCACTATCCTGGCTTTGATGCACAGGGCGTGCCACGTTCAGGTATGCAACCTTTATAAAGCGTCTGCTCTTATCGCACCCTATAGGGGTGCGGCTGGCAAGTCCAGGACAAACGCCATGCGTTCTGCGATGAAAATGTGGGCTTACTGACCTCATTTAAAATGCGAGCAGAAACAGGGCCATCACTGTTACCATGGGGCTGGTTTAACACACCCTTAACCTCCTCTGTCAGCTTCTTTACCACAGCCAAGCCAGACCTCACAAGCCTCACCGTGCCATCCAACCTCTGCCTCATGTAGTAACTAAAACTCGTGCCAACCTCATCACTCTCCTCCATGCAGGTCAGGTGGTTTGTCTTCACAGCACTGAACAACATGTTCACGTACCTCCCCTTGGAGTAGGCCTCCCTCCCGTCCCCACCCAGCCATCTTAAGTTCTTGCTCACCTCTTGCACAGCCTCCAAGCTGTCCTCGAGGAAGTGAGCACAATCTTTGGTTATAACCTTCTCTCTTAAGCTCATCTCCCTTCCAAGATGAAATCTTCGAATCCAAGCACGAGAACTATCGATCGATCTCTCGATCGAACGGGCTAACAGATCGATCAGATCGGCTTTGATCTCGGGTTTGTGGTTTGCCGAGACCTTCCAAAGTGTTGAGAAGCAGGAGTTTGCGTCGGCAGCATACTCACAGGAGGATTTGAACAGGGAAGTGGTGGATGGGTGTTCCTCCTTGGCATATGATAAGCATGAAATGGCCAAGAAAGTAAGTATGGCTAGGAGGACAATGGGAGGGTTAAGCCTAGGAGATGGAGAGAATTTGTGAATCATGGTAGAAGGGAAGAAAATGAATTGAAGGGAAGAAGTACAGAGCAGATGGGGTGGAAGGTTCTTATAGAGGGAGAGAGCATCCAAGATCCATGTAAAGACACACAACTGCAAGCCGTGTAGATGTTAAATTTTTTTCTTATATTCGTTTTTGTTTTTTCGTTTTTTGGCATCTTCTTTCGTTCGTGGGTTAATTTTCTCTTCAAGGACCACTAAATATGTTTCAAGAATATACTGAAAAATGTGCACGTGGAAATGACTATCCTAGGGCAGATTAGATGATCTGCCAAATCACTTTAAAAAAATGATCTGAAATCTTCGTCATCCATTACTTTAATCCCATGGCACCTTATGCAAGTTGTAGGGCCCACCAAAAACTTAATGATGACATCATTATTAACAGTCATAATGGTGACCATTGATCACCGCCGGACGGTGTGGATGTCAAATCACTTTTCTAAATTGATTTGGCAGATCACCTGATCTGCTGCTATGAAGAAAAATGAGTAAATTTTGTCATCCCGGCTTACATTATTGGCATTGTCAAAAGGGAGAAAAGACTTGGATTAAGACAAAGGAGTTCATAGCACCCGTACGCTTCGGGGCTATGTTATCCAAATCGGATCCGCTCATCCACTATGCCATCCCTATCTTCATACCTTCCTTGGGATTTTTTTTTTGAGAGAGAAAAACGAAATTGATTAGATCAATTAAAACGATACAAGATGGCCACATTGGTGATGAAATATCACCCTGTTGTCACCAGTGAAGAGTGTAGATGAACACAGAAAACAGGTAAAGTTTACAACAGTGAATTAAGTGGAAATGGATCTATGAAGCACCATTAACATATTCCATCCAATCCAACTCAAGCCTTGTCCGTCATCTCGCATTTTAAGTGATCCATCAGGCCAGCCAAATCACCTTTCCAGCCTCTGAAGATTCGTCTCTATGATGTAAAAATCAAAACCCGCCAAATGAACTACCATCTTGGGCCTTTTGTAGACATGTGATCTGCCACCAGCTCGCCTCTAGAAAAGATTATACAATCCCAAGAGATGTACAAATCCCCCAATGCCTCATTGAGTAGTGTGCACATGCATGGGCATTCCCAAAAAAGATGTAGAAGTGACTCTTCCTTAGAAAGGCACAAGCAACATCTGCTGGCCAAGTGGGTACCACTTCTCTTGATGCGCAACTCTGTATTCACCCTTCCATGTAGGATGAAACAGCCCATGAGCGATCCACGTAAGGGTCGACACCCTCGCCAGAGTGCATTTTTTGGGAGCCAACTAGGCGTCGGGTTGGATAATGCTGTATAGAACGCGGATACATTGAAAATTCCATCCTGCTAAATACCCTCCTTAGGATTTCATTGATGCAAGTTGTTGGACTCCTCAGATGTGATCTACATCATTCATGTAGTGAAGATCAACATTTAAATCAGTGAAATCCGACTTGTGTACATGATTTTTTGGTGAGCAAAAAATTATAATGGTTGACAAGATCCAAAATTTTGTGATTTAAAAACTCATATTTTTTTGATGAAAAAAATTACGATCAAAGGGTTGATTCTTATTAAATCTATGCTGAATTCATCCATAAGGTCAGATTGGATCAAATCAACTTGGAGGGTGCTAAGGTGCAGCGGCACAGCCGGTGCATTTAAGTCATTCTTGTCACTTGGAAGTCACTGTTGTGGCATGTACCTCTATGATGAATATTACACAAATGCAATGAAGGGAGTGAGAGGGAGAAGAAAACCATGTTGCATAAGGTCAGATATGATCAAAACAACTTGGAGGGCGCTAAGGTGCAGCGGCACATGGGGTGCATTTAAGCCATTCTTGTCACTTTGAAGTCACTGTTGTGGCATGTACCTCTATGATGAATATGAAACAAATGCATTGAAGGGAGTGAGAGGGAGAAGACACATGTTTCTCCAAGGTGTGAACTGTGAAGTGACCGTGTTAAGGAAGGTGGTTCGGTCACACCTATCAAACCAGAATTGATGCCTATCCATAAGGAAGATCAAATCAATTATGACAAGGATGAATCAACAGATAAATCTGATGATGGCAATCCCAAAACCAAAGATGGCAATCTCAATCACAAAACAGAATGTACCAAACTTGGAAGATCGTGTGACACTCTTGCTGTAATCAAACATGATAAGAATAGGCAATATATTGAAATGCATGTAACGGAAAAATCTTGTGTATCTAAACAACAACAGATTGATCTTTTAAAGAAACCTCTCACTTCACGATATAGTGCAGTGTGCGAGAAAGAGATTTCTGGTTGTGGATGTAGACTCTAAAAGAGTCGAACCACATTAAATGGTGTGTCTTTGATTTATCTCATAGTTTTTACATGGTATCAGAGCACAAGTCTGATATGTGAAAATGGCTCTCGGTGAATCAACAAGCAGCTCCACAAGCAACGCAAGCACATCATCTTCTGCATCTGGTGCGTCTGCTTCTTCACCTATTTTGCCTGCCCCGACCAATCTGCAATATTTTCTGTAGGTAAAACTATCAACATATAATTATTTATTATGGGAATCTCAATTCATTCCTTTGCTGAAAAGTTATGATTTAATGGGCTATGTTGATGGCTCTCGGGCCTGTCCTACACCTTTTCTTCCTGCTGAACAAGGAAACTGTGAACACCCCAAATTTTTCAAAGTTTTGTAAAAATGACCCTTTTGCCCCTCACCCCATTTTCTGAGAAAATCAAAGCAATTTCAAAGCTGAACTTTAGATTTTCTGAATTAAATTCCATATTGGTATATTCAAAATTTATTCCGGATCCGAATCCTGTACTTTAAATCCATATATCCTCAAAATCCAGATCCAAACCCATTTCTGAAGAAATTTTCTCAAAGTAGCTTTTAAATTCTTAGAAAAATTCCCTTTTGTAAATATTTTACAAAAACACAATTTTTTTTTTTAAATCTTTGATTTCTCGTAAAACTTTAGGATTTTATTCTAAAAATACAAAATTTTTTTGATTGAAAAACAACGCAAAAACCTAAAAAAAAAAAAAAAGAAAAGAGAGAAAAGAAGAAAAAAATTGAGAAAAGCTACAAGAAAACGAGTGATTTTCGAGCTTTTGAAATCTTTTTAAGACAATTTTTCTGAAAACCTCATTTCATAACCATTTTTTCAAAAATTCCCTAAAAAGGAAACCTCCTTTTGGAAAAAGCGGAGAATTCCCAACGGACTCCTCCCGCGTTCTCCTTTCTTCTCTCCATCGTCGATCTGAAACAAACTCATCCTTTCCACACCTTCCATCTCCAACGAGTTTTTCACTCGAACCTTCCACTGCTCCTTTAAAAGAAGGCATCCATCGCTTCTCAAGGGGATCATCCGGCATCGATTATCTTCCTGGGGACCCATTTTTTTTCATCTACTCCTTGCTCTCGCATTCTTCTTCTCCTGGGGATTGAAATCCATCACTGAGTATTCACATCCTTGGAGAAACAAACATTCGTTCTTCTCCTCCGAGGTCCAGCATCTGCAAGTATTCGTGGAGTTTCCCTGATAGAGATCCATCATCCATTGCTCTTGCATCCTTTGGACACCAACTAAAAGAAATCGGCTCTCCTTGCAACAAGCCACAAGAGAGACAAATCTTCCCCTCCCTCAATCAAAGCTGAGCCACGGTAGGTACCCCATTTCTCTACTATTCCTGTTCTTCTTTTGATTTCCCCATTCGTTGCCCCAAATAGAACACTCACGCAGCATCGGTTTGTTCATAGCAAAACCGATCTACGTATGTGTGACAATAATGGAATATGTTAATTCCAACATTTTGAGTATTTGCACTTCTTTCGGTTGTTAAGTTTCAAATAGTTCTATATACTTTGATCTTAGAATAGATTGCGATTCTAATTCTCGCTCTATTAGGATTTCTTTTCAGTACTCTTATTTCTCTTGGATTTCTATTTTTTTTTATCTCTGTCCAATAATCGGTCCATCGATCACTCGTGGATGGTCGACTTCTTGGATGTTCAGATCATCTGCTGGTCGTAGAATTGGGGACCAGTCAACCTCGATGGTTGCGATGACCTGGATCTCCCATCTAGCCATGAGTGATTTGATTTCATTTTTTTTATCATCATCTTTGTTTTCTCGCATGTTTCTTCTTCCATATTTTATCCCTCTTCAGTTTCTTTCACGCGCCTTCATGCATCACTAGTTTCAATAGTTTTGTGTTACATAATTTTCCATTTTTCATTATTGAACTTCATCTTCTGTGAATTATTTTGATCCATCCCTGTTAATCCTACCCATCCATTTAATTTATCTTTCAATTTCATTTACATGATAACCTTTTGTCCTGATTTTCTGTAGTTACTGTAAATATCGGACTATGCTTTCATAAATTATTGTAGTCCCTACCCTTGTTTTATCAGACTATTTCAGGGTCTGCCAGGATCTTCCATGTTTATCAGTGATTCTATCGGATTAACCCAAATCGCTGGCGTGTGTTTTCCAAATATACCTATATATATATATATATATATATATATATATATATATATATATATATATATTTCTTGTTCTTTTCCTTCACATCCTCTTCCAACTGTTTATACCATCCGTGGCTCTGTCAGTGTTGTCTGAAAACAAGGAGACATGTCTTGCCCTCTGTTGTAAGTTGACTACCCATTCGCCTTAGCTCCCGATTGCCTAAGGGCAATCTTCATATCATCCAGATAGTGTTCATATGAGTTACCTGTGGTATCAATACGACACTCATATAACAAAAAAATGTCACGATATATAAATCCAGTAATGTAAGAGCAATGACGCCATGTAGAGGGACCTATCTGCATAGCTCCAGATGTTTTCAAGAGTGTACAGGGAAATCCATTTTCCTTCTTTTCTGAAAATATAGTTACAACACATGTTCTAAAAAAAAAAAAAAGAGGGGGTAACATTGCCTGGTTCAAGGGAGTAATATCCTTAGTTCTTTTGTTTTGTTTTATTGACCTTGCCAATATAAGTCTTAAACATTTTATTATGTATCTCTTTTTCTGAATCTGGCCCAGATCTTCACATTTTCAATTTTGTCAACATCACCAAGTTTATCTCATTTCACCAAATGCTTCAGTTTAGATCATCCTCTGATCAGATTCGTTCTGATTTGTCCTTCCTGAACACCGTATCCACATCCCTTTCCTACCTGCATAATAAAGTTTGAAGGTGGTGGCGTTGCTAGTGAAGGTCTCTATGAATTTATACCATGTATTGCAAGGATATCTGTTGCAGTTGGAGTAGATGGGATCTTTATGGAGGTGCATGATGATCCCCTAAATACCCTGTTGATGGTCCTACATAATGGCCTTCACGCCATTTGGAGGAGCTATAAGAAGAGCTCAAAATAATAGCAAGTGCCAACAAAGAGAAGCAGAGGTTCAAAATTTATCTCACACCATGTAATGAATCCGGGGATTCTTGAAAGCTGTTAGGAAAGAAAAGAAGACTAGTTTATGCAATTCCTGTTACTTCTCCTGCATATATTTATTAATTCTGGATAATTCTTTGTTTTTTTTTTTTTTTCCTCCTGCAATCTGATTATGTAGACTTCATTGCTTAAACCAATGCACTTAGATTTACTAAACTCCATTTTCACTATCTTGGATGCAGGAATCTTGTTTTCTGCTGTTATTGTCTAACTGTTAAAAAGCTCAGGATTTAAGCATCTACTGGCACAGAGTCCGTTCCAACCACCAATCATATATTGTACATTAATTGGCCAAAAGGCCATTGTGCCAAATTTAGCACACAAGGAGCCACACTCTGTATTCATAGCTCGGCGAGTCTCCCGATTCAGTCCATCCACCACTACCCAAATTAGGTAGTCCTGCTGCAAATAGTACTACAGCAGCACCCAGAACCCGTTGTCAGGCTCCTTGCTTCCCCCAGCCAACACACAGTTTCCCAGCATGTCAAGGTTTTAATCTAATGTGACATCCACTTTCCATGCTTCACTGCACCTCTGTGGAGTTCACCCACATCCTGCACCTCTGCAATACCATGCCTATCCCTTATCACTATCACCACATTTCACACTTTACACACGTCACCTTTTACCTATACTCCTCCTGTTGCCTTCCTATTTATCAAATCTGTATATATGTCCACTGTAGCACCTCTTGCTACAGCCCTTACCCATGTTATGGCAGTGTGATACCCGCTGTAGTAGAGTGATACCCACCTCCTAACCCTGCCTCTGCGTCATCAGCAATACCCATCATTCCACAGCGGCATCTACCTTGCTACCACGGTTTTGCAGAGAACACAGTCCCAATACCATCCTGTCTACAGCCATCCTGTAGCTATGTCCCCGCTGCATTGATACACAACATGTTTGTGAAATCCTCTGGTTTACCGACCCAAACCCTTGCTGGATTCTTCGAGAATTTTGGGCTATAGCCATCCATTCCTCACACACAATATTAACTTTCTTTTACTGCTGTCAAAGTGTAACATCCTGGAATTCAAGAAGCCGATGATGATGGAGGCTTTCTACCTGCACAACCTGAATACATTTTGTTACTACCTCTACTTTAGCAGGCTCCAACCCTTCACCTGTTACACTCTTTATGTTCACGGCCCAACATCCCCTTCACAATACCTACCTATAGCATCCTGCTATAATGTTAAATAGAGTTTTGTTGTAAAACTCTGATCCAGCAGCCAACATGTAGATATAACATGAAAGCAGCGGATATGTTTGATATCTGACTTTTTAGGATTACATGTATTTTGGCTTAATGTTTTGATGTATACTAATATATATTTTCTGCAGGTAAGGCTTCCATAAGCTTATTACACATTTATTCCCAATTACCATCCATGCTTTCCCGTTGGTGTGGCCTGCTATATGTGCTTTATCTCACTTAAATTGCCATTAATTTAGGATGTTATCAATATATTCTGAGATGCACAATGTTTTCCATTCACCCCTTTAGAAATGCATACATGAATGGTTAGTTTTCAATATGATTTTCCTTTTCTACTTACCTCGTAGTAATCCTGTTTTGCAGGAAATATGGAAACGATATCATTATTTGGGGTTGTACATTTAATTTTATCTATTGTAATAGTTAGATTGGAATGAAAATTTTACATTTCCTGTCTTAGATAGAATGAATGAGCATTATAAATATCATTGAATTACTTGTTTTTCATGCATTTTGCCTTTATTTTTCAAATTCTCACAAATGGGAACACGAATGGCACGTGCACCATTTCGTAAAAGATAATTGATACTAAGTTGATGATCCACGTCAATGACCATAGTCAGGATGTGGACAAAACTTAGCATTTTTATCTTTTACAAAATAACACTGGATCCATTTTCAAAATTCATCATATTTCTCATAAAAATTTTATTCTTTTATCAGAATTTAACCTAAAATTAACTCAAAATATATACCAATGGCCATAGTCAGGGTATATTGAGGGTTAATTTCATTTTAAATTCTATAAAAGCACCAAAAAAGTATTTTATCCTTCATTTGAATTTAGATATGACTATTATATAATACATTCAATGACCATAGTCAGGAGTGTATTATATCATTAGTCTTATTTAGATTCATTTGAAGAATGAAATATAATTCTCAAGTCCAATTTCAAACTTATTCAAATTCATTCATCATATAGGGTAGAATTGCATCATATTTTCAAAATTCTCTTTCAAAAATCCAAGTGATCTCAAATATCTTTCTTCAATCTATAGTTTAATTCATTCTTCTATCTTATTTCAAAGATTTAAATTTTAAGTTCAAAGTCCAATTTGACTTTGAAAATTCAAAATTCAATCTTTATATTCTTGATTCATTCCAAATTCAAAGCTTCAAATTCAAAGTCCAAATTTGACTTTGAAATTCATTTATAGTTCGAATTCTCAAATCAATTTAGAAATTTCAAAAATCCAATTCAATTCAAAAACTCAATTTCAAAGTTCCATTTAAACTTTGAAATTCTTAACTCATTCTCAAAAGTTCATCTTCTTATCTATTCGAAAACCACGGTATGAGATTGATTCTCAAAAGCTTGACCTTTCTTAAATTTTAAATTCAATCTGGGTTCTCAAAACCCAGATCCATAAATCAAAAGTCCTAGTTGGACTTTCAAAAGCCCAAATCCAAAGTTTAAACTCTAAATCCCAACTTGGATCCAGATTTCCAAGTATGAATCCAACTTCATCTTGGATCTCAAATTGAAGATCCGAATTCCATTTAGGATCTAGAATCCAACTTTACTTTGGATCCCTGACTTCAGATCCAAATTTCATCTTGGATTCCAAATCTCGGATCCAATTCCATTCAAAACTTCAGATCCAATTCTATCTAGGATCCAAAGATCCAACTTTATTTTGGATCTCCAATTACAGATCCAAATTCCATTTAGGATCCAGATCCCCATTCTACCATTGGATCTCAGATTCAGATCCAAATTCCAATTCTTAGGATCCAGAATCCAACCCTACTTTGGATCTCAGACTTCAGATCCAAAATCCATTTCTTTAGGGTCCAGAATCCAATTCTACTTTGGATCTCAAACTTCAGATCCAATTCCATCTAGGATCCAAAGATCCAACTTTACTTTGGATCTCCAACTTCAGATCCCAATTCCATTTTGGATTCCAAATCTTGAATCCGATTCCATTCAAAATTCCAAATCCAAATTCCACTTTAATTCCAAAAGCCAATTCCATTTCATTCCTGATTTCAAATCAAGTTCCCATTTCAGATCCTAAATTCAAAATTCAACTTTGAACTCTATTCAGAATCCAGATATTGAATTCGGATTTCATCTTGAAAATCCAACTTTTAAATCAATTTCTCAATTTTTGTTCAAATTTCCCAATTCTATATTTCCTCCTGATTCAATTCCATTTTCATTTTTATTCTAATTCAAAGTCCATTTATGACTTTGAAAATTCCTTTTTCTCAAAACTTCAAAAATCATTTTCCAAAATCCAGATTTATTTTCCCAAGCTCTTGATTATTCTAAAAACTTAGAACTTTAATCTTAAGTTTTAAGTTAGAAATCATCTCTTCACTTTATCAGATTCATCTCAGAAACACTTGGGAATTCTTCAAAACATTTTCAAAAAGAGCATACATCTTTGCATTTGCACAAGCATGACTCTTTGTGCATTTAGACTTAGAATAATTTCTTAGATAATTTCTTAGCAAAAGAAAAGGCATAAATTCGACCCTTGGTTCGATTACCCCTGGTAAAGGCGCCAGGAACGGTCGAACCTCGTACCGACGAGCGGATCCCGTCTCCCAGTTTTCCCGCAAATATTTCAAAAACGGAGGCGAGTTATTTCAAAAAATTTCAAAATTAAGGTCAAGTGAGACCCGCAAAAGAGTTCCTCTTCTTTCATTTTCTCTTTCTCTTCTCTTTTCTCTTTCTTTCCGTCTTTTATTTCCTCCCTTCCAAAAGGAGGAAAATAGAGGTTAGAAAGGAAAAGAGAAGGAAGAGAGAGAATATTACGAGAGAAATTTTTTTTGCGATGATCACAGAAACCATGTTGTTGCCAATCCTGCATTTGTTGAATGGCAGCGAATGGATCAACTTTTATTAAGCTGGATTTTATCTTCATTAACTGTCACCATTCATAGTCAAGTAGTGGGTTTAAACACCTCTTATTCAGTCTGGTCTGCACTCAAAAAAATGTATGCATCACACTCCAGATCTCGTATACAACAATTAAGACATCAATTACAAAATTTAAAGAAAGAGTCTGATTCTGTTGCTGAATATTTTCACAAAGCTAAGGGGATTACTCATCAGTTACCAATGGCATCAAAACCAGTCGATGATGACGATTTGGTGATGCATATTTTATCTGGTTTACCATCTGAATATGCTGCTCTTAGAACTTCCTTAAACACTAGAGTAGAACCAGTTAATCTTGAAGATCTTCTTAGTCTTCTGTTGATTCATGAAGCTCAATTAAATGAAGCTACTGGATTAGAAAACTCCATGGCTAATCTCACTGTCAAGACATCAAATCAACCCAACACAAGATGCAACAATCAGAAATATTTCTTCAATACCCGTGGTCGTGGAGGAAAATTTCAAGGAAGAAGAGGTAACAATCGCTTCCAAGGAAACTCTACTTGTTTTTCATGTGGAAATATATGTCATCATGCTGCTGCTTGCCGCACCATATGTCAAGCATGTAAAGGTCAAGGACATGGAGCCCTTTATTGCAAAGTTTATAGCTTCCAAAAGGATGCTCTCATAGTTGAAGCAAATACGACTGCTACCACATCTGTTCAGGAAGGAGGATGGTACCTGGATTTAGGTGCCACTCACCATGTGACTGCTGATCTCAATAATTTGGCATCCCACAATGGATATCAAGGCAGTGCTCAAGTTCGAATTGCAAATGGTACTGGTCTCAATATTTCTTCCATTGGTAAAACAATTTTACACACTTCAAATTCAGAATTGATTATGAATGATATTCTCCATGTTCCTGCCATATCCCGAAATCTTCTTTCTATCTCTCGATTTACTAAAGATAATGGCACTTATTTTGAGTTTTATTCTGACTGTTGTTTTGTGAAGGACAACAAGACAGGCAAAATAATATTGCAGGGCATCAATAGGAATGGGCTGTATCAAGTTGAGTTGGCTAACAGAAGAAATGCTAAACCCGTGGTATGCTTTGGAGAACGGGTGAAGAAATCTCAATGGCATGAGAAATTAGGACATCCTTCCTATAAGATTGTCAATCATGTGATAAATAAATATGGGTTGCCAGTCTTCCCTAGTAGTGATAGTTTTTGTCAAGCATGTCAACAAGGGAAGAGTCATGCTCCTTTAGAGTTAGTATTTGCTGATGTTTGGGGGCCTGCACCAGTGTCGTTTATGCAAGGACATATCTATTATGTGTCTTTTGTTGATGCCTTTTCTAGATACACTTGGATTTTTATTATTAAGCAAAAATCAGATGTGCATGGTGTTTTTCAAAATTTTCAGAAGTTAATTGAAAACCAACTTGGTCACCGCATTAAGGCTCTTCAAAATGACTGGGCAGGAGAATTCAGATCTGTTTCTAGTTATCTGAAAACTCAAAGAGTTGAACATCGAATTACGTGTCCACATGCTCATGAACAAAATGGGAGTGTAGAACGAAAGCATAGGCACATAGTAGAAACAGGAATTACCCTTCTTGCTCATGCTAGTGTGCCTCAAAAATATTGGGATTTTGCTTTCTTAGCAGCTGTTTATTTGATTAATCGAATGCCCACTCCTACTCTTAAGATGAAGAGCCCATTTCAAGTTCTATTTCACAAAGAGCCTGAATACACCTTTTTAAGAACCTTCGGATGTGCGTGCTATCCTTGCTTAAGGTCCTTTAACAAACACAAACTGCAATATAGATCCACTAAACATGTTTTCTTGGGGTACAGTAGTCAACACAAGGGCTATCTATGTTTTAATCATACTACAAACAAGCTCTTGATAAGTCGACATGTGATCTTTGACGAGAACTCATTTCCTTTTTAAGGTTGCATACCAACAAAAAATATACCCCCTCCAACTGAACCTATCACCATAAACCTTCTCTTTCCCACACCTACATTAAAAAGTAGTGTAGCCATAGAAGCTCCTACCATTTCTAATTACGAAGATTCAAATCCACCTACAAGCACTTTCTTAACATGTATTGGATTTGTCGGATCTCGCATTGATACATCATTATTCATATATGCCAAGAATAACAGTATTCTCTATCTACTTGTGTATGTTGATGACATCATTGTGACAGGCAATTCTAAGCAGCTTGTGACTCATGTTATTCATCAACTTGCCAGCAAATTTCCGTTGAAGGATTTGGGTCAGCTTCATTATTTCCTTGGTATAAAAGCCACTTTTACCAGCAAAGGACTCCATCTTACTCAACGAAAATATATGCTTGAGCTACTTCAACGTGTTCATATGCTCGAGTCCAAGCCAGCAGCCACTCCCTTACCCTCCAATCTAAAAAAAAGCTGTCATGATGGAGAACCATTACAAGATGCTAAAGTTTATCGTCAGGTGGTTGGTGCACTTCAATACTTGACAATAACTCGCCCTGATCTCTCGTTTGCTGTCAGCAAAGTCAACCAATATATGCAAACTCCTATGTCAGAGCATTGGATAATAGTGAAGAGAATTCTTCGTTACATTAAGTCCACTTTGGACCATGGTCTTCTTCTACAACCCTCTACTAAGTTTTCTATCACAACATACACAGATACAGATTGGGCCGGTAGCTTAGATGATCGCAAGTCTACAGGTGGCTTTGCTGTATTTCTTGGACAATCTCTTATATCATGGTGAGCAAGGAAACAAGCCACTGTGGCTCGGTCGAGCACGGAGGCTGAATACCGAGCATTATCTAATGTAGCAACTGAAGTACTATCATTTACTTATCTTTTGCAGGAACTTCATCTATCCATGGCTGACATTCCTACAATTTTGTGTGATAACTTAGGAGTTGTTTATCTTTCTGCAAATCCAGTTTTTCATCAACATACCAAGCACATCGAAATAGATGTTCATTTTATTCGAGATCATATTGCCAAGAATCATGTGACCGTTGCATATGTGGCTACAAAGGACCAATTGGTGGACCTGTTTACTAAACCACTCTCTGCAACTCGGTTTCATATGCTTAAAAACAAACTTCACGTGCATTCTTGCCCGTTCAGTTTGAGGGGGGCTGTTAAGGAAGGTGGTTCGGTCACACCTATCAAACCAGAATTGATGCCTATCCATAAGGAAGATCAAATCAATTATGATAAGGATGAATCAACAGATAAATCTGATGATGGCAATCCCAAAACCAAAGATGGCAATCTCAATCACAAAACAGAATGTACCAAACTTGGAAGATCGTGTGACACTCTTGCTGTAATCAAACATGATAAGAATAGGCAAGATATTGAAATGCATGTAACGAAAAAATCTTGTGTATCTAAACAGCAACAGATTGATCTTTTAAAGGAACCTCTCACTTCACGATATAGTGCAGTGTGAGAGAAAGAGATTTCTGGTTGTGGATGTAGACTCTAAAAGAGTCGAACCACATTAAATGGTGTGTCTTTGATTTGTCTCATAGTTTTTACAGACCGTGTGGGTGCACATGATTATAAATAGTCCATCCAACCATTTCCTTAGCATTGAATAAGAACAACCGTATCAATGTAATGTCTCAACTAGCAAACGGGAGTGTATAAAAGGGGACAACATGCAAAACAGGTAAAGTCCAATCAATTGCTGATGTTTCTGGCATTCCGTTTGTCCTTCGTGATGTTTGGTGGTAACCACGTGAATGCCACTTTTTCCATGACATTTTGGACCACCTTATGGTAAGAGAAATCAGTTCCACTCATCCCAAGGTAATCCCTATCTTGGTACCCCTCTTATGAATTTCATTGATGGAAGTTGTTATGATCAAATCAAACCCTTAGACGTGAACTACACTATGGGTTTTAGTGAAGATTGACATTTAAATCACCTAAATCCGACTTGTGTGCAAGATTTTTTTGGCAATTCGAAAAATAATGGTTGAGAAAACACAAAATTTTGTGACTTAATTAAATAGTCACATTTTTTCATTGAAAAATATGATCCAAGTGTCGATTCTTGTTAAATCAACCATGCTGAATCCATCTATAAGGCTGGATTTGATAAAAACAACTTGCATAATAAGATTTAAGAGGGGTATGAAGATGGGAAGTGACATGGGATAAGCGAAACCGAACTGATGGTGCGTTAGTTTTATTGATATTCAAGCTGGGAGATTAAGGCACCCCACCTATGCCTACAGGGGACATATCCTACTGTGGTTGAAAATCAAAATGCTAATCAAATGACTTATCTTTTCACATTACACAGTTCTCATCTTTAGAAATGAAATTCATAGCTAGACCTACTTTCAAATCAGGATCTCTAAATCGAAAGACAGAATGGCTCATGATGATACTCCTAGCTCTCACATGGTCCAGGGATTTGATGCACCCGTCCTAGGCTGCCTTCACATGAGAAACCCAACTTCTGTTATTTAAATTTACCCAGAATCTGTGGCTTGTACCATGCATCATTTCAATCAAATTCTCTAGCATCGGAATTTCTAGAAACAAAAGCTCTTCAGGATGTTGAATGACACCTATTGCCAAATTATGGTCCGTGGCATCCCACATAGCATATGCAATTCTGGTGCTACAGACCATGGTGTGGGATAGAAGTTGAAGGTCAATGACATTGTTGGGAGGGGGAATCCAACTATTTATTATGAATAACATTATATCAAACCCAACAGGAAATGAGTGAACGTTTGTCATCGACCCACATCATTTTCAAGTAGTTTTCTTTGCATGAGTGGCACAAGGAATGTACCTCTGCCGTCTTAGATAAAACAATCCGATTCCTCAACTTCCAGATGTGCTATACCACTAGATGAAAGGTTTGTTTCCAGCAACTCTACAGCCATAGTGAGCATCAATTAGCTAATGAGATGCAATCCTCTGGAGCCGATCTAGGGTTAAAAGCTTGTTTTCACAGGTACAGGGTCCAGACTGCTCGAGGGATATGATTCTTGACCCAGATGTGTTTACGCCATTCATCCACGTTATATTAAACTGATGGTGTGGTAGTTGCCAAGCATTATTTGTGGGATAGTTCCATTTCATGGAGGCATTGTTAAAGGGATAGTTCTGTTTCATGTTGGGACGTCGGGGTTGGTCTCTAACCATTTTTGGACGTTGACATAAGGTTGCCATAATTGGTTAAAAGCATAAGGAATTGATGGAGCGCAAGCATGATACTTTGGGATGCTATTTGCGAAGCAGTTATGGACCTTGAAATCTAAGCTTACAAAGGTTAGATTTTTTTTTTTTTGAAAGAACTTACAAAGGTTATGCAATCTGGAAACAGCCAATTGAAGTCTTGAAATATAACCATGTTGCAAATTTCATTATCTACTCGTGATGAATTTGAAGGTTAATTTTACATGAACAAGCAGATCAATTTAATTGCCGCAGAATGCTCTGATTGGTTGTCTTTTCTTTTATATGGCATTATTGCCCGTTGTTATGTCAATGTGGAAAATATAGGAAAACAAACGTAAAGATGTAAAATATTACGGTGAAAGTTGGTACCAAGCGCTGCAGGATTAGGTCCAAATTCCAAACAATGTATGTCTCAGCAGATTGTTTCTCAATGCCTTAATGACCTTTTTCTAAAAAATGACATAATTTCTTCTAAATTCACTAAACAAATCAAATAACATCTTAAGTTACAACTAAGCTACATCCAATAATTTATTAATAAAAAAATGAAGTACCAAACAACTAAACTAGTGTCTCCAAATATAGATTATATAGCATAGTTTATGTAAGCAGTTTAACAACATCCATAGAAACCATTCTAACTTGGGGCCTTGCTTCAAACATTCATAAATTCTTTTAAACACATTTTATCCTATCCATCAAACATTCAAACATGTACCTTGAACCTTCTCATCAATTTATTAAAAAATATAAATTTATTTCTTGCTCATAAATTCTTTTAAACATTCAAAGTATAAAAACAAACATAAATCCCTTCTAACATTTAAATACGAACATAAATTCATTCAAACATATTCTAACATATCTATCAAACATTTAAACATGTAACTTCATAACCTATTCACTAATTCATTCAAAAATATAAATTTATTCTCAAATGCAAATACCAAAATTTTATGATGCACAATTGCTAACATCTTTTAAAGATAAGTGTTTGCAGGAACCTATCAAAGATTGGACACCCTCACACGAAACGAAGAATAATCAGTCGTTCGTAACGGGATGGTAGAACTGACCACCATCCATTATTGTATAGCAAAACAGGAATGTTGTCCATCACAGGACAACAAAACATGAAACATTATATGCTATTGGATGACACAATCCTTTCACCGTCCATTGTACCAAACACACAAATATAATTCAAGGCTTATCCCTATCTTATCACAATCGCCATGCATGTCTTCCAAGGTTTGAGTACTCTTCTTGGGTGAGTTTTTGTATGATAAGACTTTTCTGGATGAGTAATCCATATCTCATGTTGAACTCTATAAATAAGGGCTCACCCCTATACCTTGAACATCTGAAAATTATCAAAAAATCTAAAAATTATGAGAAAATCTAAAAATTCGATACCCATGTGCTGGCCCCGCAAGAACACGTCTACCCAAGCCTTGTTGGTATGCTGTACTAATGCCATTGAAGATCACTCATATATAAGTGAAGCACTGATGAACAAAAAAGAGCTTGAACGATAAAACAAACCTCTGATTTTGAAAAAGGTATTTTTCATATCCCTAATCTGTTTATTCCAATCTCATTTAATCTTTGGATTAGGTATTTATACACATTTTTATCTTTGATTTGCATATTGTGATGCATGCCCCATCTTTACCTTGTCATCAAGCGAAAGATGGTTAAAGCTTGTAACAACATCTCCTATGATTTCAAAAAAGATTTCCCAAATTCAAGTAAGTCCCATCTTTCCCAACGCTCAAAATATTTTTATAAATAGTTTTTTGGCGGCCGTGATGAGACGTACTTGTTTTAATTTTCATAACTAGAATTGCATTACGGGGAGGTTTTGAGCCCTAATGAGCCAAACATCTTTATTTTTAGGGTTTTATCTATGTTTTGATGACAAACCCTGCTTTATCATCCATTTAGCTTGGGCTATTCGCTAACCGCCATTCGCTATGTTTGGTCATCTGTTGACCGTCGTCCGCCAACTTTTAGTCATTGGGACTCCTCCGTCCAATAACATTATGTTGTGCAGGCTCTGTTGTCCATTGACAGACATTGTCGTCTATAGACCCTTGCGTTTGCAGGCTGTCATTCGCTCACAGGTAGTGCCATTTACAGACCCTCGTGTCTGTAGGCTCTGTCACATACAATATTGTCCACAGACCCTCGCATCTGCAGGTTCTACCGTCTGCTGACAGACAGTGTCGTCTATAGACTCTCATGTTTATAGGCTTTGTTGTTCTTTGACAGACAATGTCATCCCTAGATCCTCATGTTTGTAGGTTTTGTTGTCTACTGACACATAGTGTCGTCTACAGATCCTCACATATGTAGGTTTTGTTGTCTGTTAACAGACAGTGTCATCTGCAGACCATCATGTTTGCGTGTTCTATCATCCAATAGGTCTTTACTGCACAGACGCATTGCATTCTTTTGCTTTGTTTGTTAGATCTACTATTTAATTTTTTGTTAGCCCATTGATTTCACATATAAGTTTCTTTTGCATTAGTTGCATACATAAATATTAGGCTTGGATTTTTCTCATATATTAGAGATAGTTGCTAAAGAAATACATGCTTACTTAGAAGTTAGGGTTTGTTTGAGACATTGTTTGATCTCATTGTGTGGTCCTTATTTTTTAACTTTATCCTCTCTTAAGATAGAAACCATCTTTTATTAAGATTTTTCAAAATCTTTTATCCTATCATTTAGATCTTCAAATCCTCCCAGCAATACTCTTAAGTTGTTAGCTTGAGTATATCAGTGGTGGTACCAATAAAACCAGATATTTCACACAAGTACCCTTAAGTTGTTAACTCAGGTATATTGATGTAGACCCAAAAGGGAGCCCAAAAACCTTAAAACCCGGAGAGACCTTGCAGATTAATGGATACAACTTTTGGGCTTGTGTGAATAATTATTTGGGGTATAATGCACACCTAATTTAAAATCCGCAAACTTCAAATCCAATCCATCCCAGAAAAACCAGCTCTGAAGAATCCCACGTACGGGATGCCACCCCATATTTTGCAAAACATCATATTCGATGAGAATTCTGAAGAAAGGACCCACACAAACATTCCTAATGAGACTATGGACAACTGAAAAATGAGAAAGTCCTCGATGTTCCTTGAGTCTTGCTCATATTAGTACCTCCATCGCTCTAGTAAAATCCTCTAAATGGGTTATGAGATAGGTTCTAGTATTAATGAGTCTACCAAAAGATGAATCCCCAAGACCTTGCATTTCAAAGCTTGGTCTGAAGAATGACACCTCCATCAGTCAGTCTCGTAAACTCTCTTATACAGGTTACGAGATGGATAGTTTTAGCATAGGTGAGCCCATCAGAAGACGAACCCCTAGGACCTCACATTTCAAAGTCTGTTCCTAGGAAGAGGATGTGCTGACACAGACCAAATAGAACATGAGAAGGATGGAGGAGAAGATGAGAGAGATCCAAGAACAATTGTGACGAGAACGAGCAAGAGCTAAAAGAAGAACCTGCAAGTCAGAATGTGAGAGGGCATGGTCCGAGAGAGAGAGATAAGAAGGACCAGACAAACTCTGGAGCCACAAGAGGATAGAGAGTACAATCAGTGGAGAGGGTCTCAATTGTCTGACTTAGAGAGAGTCCACAGATCTAGGTTGACCCGTCTAGTCTAAACTATGTCGTCTGAGTCAAACAGAAAGATCAAATCACTGGAAGAGATGGTCTAGAGTCTAACCTTGAGAGTGATATATATATATATATATATACATGGATTAGAGAGAATATTATATGGACGACTTCTTGCTTGAGAGATATGATGACGATGATGAGACCCCTCAAAAATTCCTAAAGTTTAGCAGAAAAGGGGATCCAAGGACTCACTTGTCCCTATTTATAGGAAATATGGGTAATTAATTGGTTCCCTAGAAGCCTAAAGGGAGAGGCATTAGAATGGTTTACCACCATGAACCTCTAAAATGTCAGAGAATTTAAGAAGGTCATCAACTCGTTCATGGAATGATTTATATTTAATGTTGAGGCCCTTTCTACCATAAGTCAGCTTTATGACCTAAAGCAGAAGAAAGAAGAAGGTGCCCATGAGTTTATAAACCGATGGTGGTCCATTGTCAACAGGATGAAGGAGTCGATCTCAGACTCCCATGCATTGGTCATCTTGATAGACAACTTCTCTCAACCTCTACAGAGCCTCATCAACATGGCTCAGGTTGAAACCTATGTCATACTTATCAAGAAGGCTACCACCTTCGAGGTAGGCATTCAAATAGGAGTGTATGATGGGTTTCTTAAGTACAAAAGAGACAATAATGTATACAGAAAGTCAAACCCATCTAAAGGTCAAGTCAACACTATCCAAAACCATCAGAAGCAAGGCAATAAGGGTTAGAAGGAGAGCGACTAGAGAACCGCCCCAAAGAAGGCGAACCCAAATGGAAATGGGTATGGAGGGAAACCAAAATGGACTAAGGATTAAGTGTTCTCTAAGTTCCCACAAGCCCGATCAGATGTTCTGGACCTCCTGTTGAATGAAGGGTTGGTGAAGTTTCCCAAGGTGTCTAACCCACCGCAAATAAAAAGAAAGAACCCGACTAAGTACTATCGATACCATAGAGCTATGGGACACGACACTAAGAATGTTTTATCCTTTGACATGTTATCTAAGACAATATCGAAAGTAGTGACTTTCACATAAATTAAGAGCAAGAACAGGTCCAAGAAAATAAGGACATAAACCACAATGAAGATGAAGAAGTCCAAGCCTGTGAGTCTAGAGAGGAATGGTTCCCAGAACAAGTCAGCGAGCACAAAGTATTAACCAACACAGTGGTCTGCATTCCTCAAGTCATCTTATGTAGTTATGGTTTGTGTCGACTATCAGTGATTCCCCAAGTATGCTACCAAGGGGGCATGAAAGTACAGAAAAGATACGTCCCACAGGAGAAAAAAAATTTCAAGGACGTTCCTTCAGATAATTATGATTTGCTTCGACCCATCAGACAATCATATAAGGGTCTACCCTCCTATGTCCTGCAAGAAAGTTTATGTCCTACAAAATGACAGTCTCCCTATGCTCTCACCCAAGGAGAAATGTCCGGGAGCTGGGGTAAACCAAGTCAAAAAGAGTACAACCTTATTTCTTCACCATATCATTTCTCTATACAAAAGCTCTAAACACAAGCAGAGGATAAATGATTCTCAGTTTAGAGTCCATGCTCAGCACAAACAAGTCTCTAAATGCCCTCAACGAGTGAAGAATTGCTTTGTACATGGGGTACTAACCTTTCAAAAGATTAAGCAAAAACCAGCAAGGCATCATAGAAACTCCCCCAATAGTGTCCAAAGTGGGAACCCAAAGTCTAGTCTATAAAGAACTTGAAAATAAAAGGGGCAAAAGAGAAGAACTTACGTGGGTCCTGAAGGAGTATTTTATAAAGGGGTCAACCATCATCAGCTCAGTAGAGAAACCCATGACAGGAGATGATACAAGATTGACACTTCCATTGCATTAGCTCAACCTAGATTCACAAGGAACAAACAACAATTCAAGCTCCTCTTCCTCTCTGTTTGAAAAGGACTGACATAGTCAGAAAAATGCGATCATACGTCAAGGTAGAGTCACAATGGTATGGAGGAGGAAAGACCTGCATGGGTCATCATCCCATGGCTCCAGGTAAGCCTTTAAAACTTAAACTCTGTAAATAGCTTTTTGAAAAAAACCAAAAATCTCAAACAAATAAAAAAGTTAAAAAAATTAAAAAATTGAAATATTTAAAAAAAATTTAAAAAATGAGAAAAGCCTAGAAAATCCAAAAATATTTTTTTTCATAGGGTCCAAGTTATCATCTTCATTGCAAGAGCATGCTATTTTTGTTGACAAGACTAAGAAAGCATTGGTCAAACTCCTCTCCTTATTTTTTTTAGACCATTCGGGCACCCTGTTTTCATGATTTAATCAAATAATATATCAAATAAATTCAAAAATCTATAAATATCAACATGGATAGTTTTGATAACCCTAAAATTAAAATAGAATAAAAAAATAGAATTTTTGACATTATTTTGATATGAAAATTAAGTAAAATCCTAAAATACGCAATTTTGCCTGCTGGCACGTACCTGTCACAGTGTCAGGCCTGAATCAGGTATCAAATCACCATGAAAATTCATAAAAATTTACAGAAAAATACTAGACAAAAAAAAGATTTTTCTTTTTATATATCAGAAAAATCATCTCTGGTTAGGGAGATATTACTGCAGCAATATACGATTGATTTTGTCTTATATGTAATAATTTGAAATAAATACATCCAGTTTTGGGTATAGGGAAATATAGCAAATCATGTTAAAAAATTATAAAATTTTAACATATGAAAGTAGACACATAGAGGAAGGTTTTCCCTTTTATAGATCATCGATAGGATCTCTGTTGTGTAAGATACGATTGAACACAAGTTGATCTAGGGTTCAGATAATACATAACAAGCTCTGTAAAATGGATTATACTTTCTGACAAAGGAAAAATAGTAAAAAGATGGATAAAAATCCTAAAATTTTACAAAAAATACTATACTGAATAATGAAGACACTGCAACTTACAGATCTTTGATCAGATCTCCGATGAGGAAGATATCGCCTCGGCAAGGTATTCCCGAATCCATATAGCGATTTCCCGGTTTAAAATATAGGATTCAGTTTTCTATTTTTTTGATAAGGTTCCAGAACTCAAAATAATCTGACTTTTTTATAGGAAATCACTGACATATTCATGGTTTAACCCAAAAAAAATCAGTTTTTTTTTAAAGAAAAATATACATGAAATAACATGGTTTCCGCATGCTTGGGATCGAAAATCGCATAGTATCGATAAAACTTGAAAACCCCTAATCTAAACATGAAAAATAATAAGAAAAATATGCAAATAATATCATAAATTTGGATTTGATGCTTGAATGAGTAAAATAAATATTAATATGATAAAAAAATAAGAAAAAATCAAGAAGTACATGGTTAGAATTTGATTTAGTCTTCGAAAAGAGAGATTCGACCCATTGAGCGGGCAAATCTCATCTTTTATTGGGCTTATACATAAAAAATAATGGTTTAAACGATTTCAACGGTTTGAAATCATAAAAAATGTCCCTACACAACCTTAGATCGCTTTCTTGAATCAATTTTATGACTCTTGAATGAAAACTAGGCTTGAAATCCATACACATGGGGCGGCAATGGTGAAAGCCATAAAAAAAACATAAAAAATTAATAAAATTAATGAAATAAAGTAAATGAAACTTACCTTAAAGATTGTTGCAATGTAAAAAGCTAAAGGAGAGAGCCTAAGGAGAGAGAACACAAAATTTAGAGAAGAGAGATAAAAAAACTCATAAAATCGACCCCCTTTGGGTCCATATTTATAGCCTTTTGAAATCCCACTTAATTAGGTTGTAATTAATGCTTTTGTTGACTTTTTCAAAATTCTATCTAAAACCAACTAGGGGAGACGATTTTTGGTGGGATCCTAACCTAGGTGGGACTCTAATTACTAACCCTAATTGGTCTAATTGGAATTCTAAAGGATTTGGGAAACTTCTAGACGTGGCACCACTTTTTGTTTTTAAAACCCTAATTTTAAAACTTTAAAAATCGAAGTTAAAACCAAAGTGAAAATGAATTTTTAAAACCAGTTTTGACTCTTCTAAACTCCTAACCTAACTAGAACACTGACTAACCCTAAGCTAACCATAACTTTTTCAAATGTGGCACCACCTATATTGGGCCTCACTTGATTTTTCAAAAACGATTTTAAAACTTGAAAATGAAGGTTTTTAAAAGAGATTTAGAATGAGAAGTGAAATTGATTTTTTTTAACCAAACAAAGTTCTGACTAGATCAAAACTCTTCTAGATGTGGCGCCAGCTGAGTGGATCCCACATCAGGGTTTTGAAAAAGTTGAAATAAAGATGGAAGATGGTTTTAAAATGGAGTTAAAATCACGAGGTGAAATTCAGAAGTTTTGAGAATAGAGTTCTAAGTGAACTAAAATTCTAAGCTAGAGTTCTAAGCTGACTAAAACTCTAAAATTTAGGTTTTTGAAAGCCAAATGAAGCGGTTTTTAATTTTTTTTTCAAAATAAGTAAAAATATGTAAAAAAAAAAACAGTCAGGGTTAGAGTCCTAACTCAACAGAAACTCTGAAATAGAGTCCAAAATCAACTAGAACTCTGCAAAATGGATTAATTTTTTAAAACAAATGAAGAGAATAAAAAATGAAAGTAGAAACAGAAATCAAAATGGAGTCC
The DNA here is from genome assembly GCF_984573655.1 of Nuphar pumila. Classification (NCBI taxonomy): domain Eukaryota; kingdom Viridiplantae; phylum Streptophyta; class Magnoliopsida; order Nymphaeales; family Nymphaeaceae; genus Nuphar; species Nuphar pumila. The sequence continues at coordinate 32,666,295 of NC_143255.1, forward strand.
TAACCGGATTAGGACTCTGCGACAGAGTCTTGATCGAACTGAAACTCTAGCTTTTTTTTTTCTGACAATAATTGAGAGAGTTTTTAGAAAACAGGTGAAAATATGATGAAATTTGAAATCACGAATAGAGCTTTTTTTTTGGGTTTGTTTTCGAAAAATAAGTAAAATAAAGGTAGCAGATGAAATCATGATAGAGTTTTGAACTAATTGGGACTATGAGACAGAGTCCTGATTCGACTAAAACTCTAGCATTTTGCTTCTTTTGGAAAACAGATAAAAGGATTTTTGAAAACAAGTGAAAATAGCAACAAGCAGTGAAATTAGAATAGAGTTTTGACCCAACCAAAACTCTGAGGACAGAGTCCTAATTCGACTAAAACTCTAGGATTTTGACATTTTTGAAAGATCAATAAAGGAGTTTAAAATGGTTTTCTCAGAATTTGATAAAATAAGCTGAAAAATAAAGTTAGGGTCAGAGTCCTGATCAACTAAAACTCTGTTCTGATTTCACTGTTTGTTGCCATTTTCATAGGTTTTCGCAAATTCTTTCATCCGTTTTTCAGAAAAGACCAAAAATCTAGAGTTTCAGTCCGATCGAAACTCTGTCTCAGAGTCCTAATCTGATCAGGACTCTATTATGAATCTTGTTTCTACCTTTATTTCCAATTTCTCTATTTGTTTTTCGAAAATTAGTCTATTTTGCAGAGTTTTAGTTGATTCAAGATTCTATTTCAGAGTTTCGGTTGAGTTAGGACTCTAACCCTGACTGCATTTTCTAACTCATTTTTACCAGTTTTGATAAAATCTTTCAAAAACTTCTTCATTTGGCTTTAAAAAATCTAAAATCTCACAGTCCTAATTGGTTCAGGACTCTGGTCCAGAGTTTCAGTTCGCTTAGAACTCTGCTTTCAAAACTTTTGAATTTCATCTATTGATTTTAAGTCCTTTTTAAAGCCATTTTTAGTCTTCATTTTAATTTTTTCAAAACCCTGATGTGGAATCCACTCAGTTGGCACCATATCTAGAAGAATTCTGACCTAGTCAGGACTCTGTGTCATTTCAAAACTTTCAAATTTAATCCCACTTTTGAATCTTTTTTGAAAAACCTCTCATTTTTAAGTTTTAAAATCATTTTTGAAAAATCAAGTGGGGCCCACTCGGGGTGGTGCCACATTTGCAGAAGTCAGGGTTAGACTAGGGTTAGTCAGTGTCCTAGTTAGATTAGGGGTTTAGAAGAGTCAAAACCAATTTTGAAAATCTATTTTTATTTAGATTTTTAATCATTGGTTTTTAAAAGTTTTTAATTAAAGTTTTAAAAAACCCAATGTGGGCCCATGCTAGGTGGCACCACATTTGGGGTCTTTTAGGTTAAATGGAAGTCTAGTTAGGTGTTAATTAGGTTAGTTAGGATTAGGGGCAGTTTAGTAATCCTCCATGAAAATCCCCCCCCCCCCCAAACAAATCCAATTAGAAAAAAAAAGAGTTTGGATTTTTCCAAACTCTTTAACCTAAAAAAAAAATCTTTATAAAAGGGAGCCCAAGGGGGGTCGACCCCTACTCTCTCTCTCTCACTTTCTTGGAGATTTTCTCTCCTCTCAACACCCTCTCCTTCCTTCTTTGCAGTTGCATCCCTCAAGGTAAGATTCTTCAATATTATTTCATAGTTTTTATTAATTTTTTTATGTTTTCACCATAGATTTCACCATTGCTGCCCCTCCATTGTTGGATTTAAACATGGTTCATCATCAAGAACCCTAAAATGGAATTAAGAATATGATCTAATGTTGTCTCGTAGCTTATTTTTTATTTTTGATCAGTTAGAATTGTTTAGAATATCATTTTTTATGTTCTTAACCAATGAAAGGTGAGATTTTGCCCGTTAAATGGGCTAAATCCATCTTTTCAAAGAGCAAATCAAATTCAACCATGGATTCCTTGGATTTTTTTTATTTTCTTATTATATTAGAGTTTATTTTACATATTTCAGCATCAAAACAAATTTTGTTATGCTGTTCATGTATTTTTTATTAATTTCCATGTTTAGATTAGTTTTTTTAGTGTTTTATTGGATATTCATGTATTTAATTCTAGGTCTGTAAAAATTATGCTAGTTCATGCTTAAATAACTATTAATTTTTTTTGATTTTATGGTTGGTCCACGGATGTGTCAATAACTCCCTATAAAAAAATCAAAGGGTTTTGGGTTCGGGAACCCTATCAGAAAAATAAAAAGTTGAACTGTGATTCCTGTTCCTTAAAATCGCTATTGAGATTTAGGTATAACTTGCAGATGCAATATTTCTGTCATTCGAGACCCGATTTGTAATCCATAAACTGAAGTAGCTTCGTATTGGTGTCTATTATTTGCTGTAATTTTTTCATATTTTTTTATTTTTGTCTGCTATTTTTACTATGTCAGAAAGTAAGATCAATTTCTCAAAACTCGTTATGCTTCATTTAAACCCTAAGTCGATTTGTGTCAATCGTATCTCCCTAACCAGATATTCGATTGACAATATGTAAAAGGGAAAACCTTTCTCTATATATTTTCTATTCATTGCTAAAATTTAAAATTTTTGAATCATGTTTGCTATTTTTCTTCGTACCCGAAACCGGAAGCATCTGTTTTGATATATTTTATGTTTGTTAAATTCAAGCAGAGATTGCCGAAATGATATCTCTCTAACCAGAGATGAGTTTTTCAATTTGTAAAAAAAAAAATCTCTATTTTTCTGTCTAGTATTTTTTTGTAAAAATTTATGAATTTCCATGGTGATTTGATCCCTGATTCTGGTCTGACACTATGACAGATATGTGCCCGCGGGTAAAAATCACATATTTTAGGGTTATTTTGTAATTTTCATATTTAAATAATATCAAAAAGAGTTTTTTATGATTCCAGTTTAATTTTAGGGTTATCATAAAGGCATGTGTCAATTTTTATTAATTTTTGAATTCATTTGATGTTTGGATTAATTAAATTGCAAAACAGGGTGCTCGCAGGATCCCGAAACACTGGCAAAATCGTGTTTTTGTGATATTTTTGATTTTTTTTTATAAAAAATCATGTTTTTAAGGTTTTTCATGCTTAGAATCATGTTAGGACACTGCATATTCAATTTGGTTTTGATTTGAGTCTTTTTGAATAATGGAGATGTTACAGAAAGACAAGATTGTTGAAGAAGGTGATTACTATCAATCAGATGATATATATGACTTCTCTTATGGTCACGATGTCACACATGGTTTGCATGTCACATCTCCATTGTTCGATGGCATACGTATGAAAGAATGTGATCCAAATGATATACCAAGTGGATGGACGCCCAATGAATAAGACAACGAAGAGGACAAGGAGGAAGAAGAAGAATATTAGAGTCAAACAAGTGATAATGAAACATACTCGAGCTAGTGAAGTACATCTTTTAATATATACCATATCACTTTCTCATATGCTTTTATTTTGTAGTTCGGAGTCCATGCTAGTCATGGTTGTAGTTAGCAAGATATTGGAGTGTGTTTGCTGCAAGTACATGTTTGACATTGTTGTGATATGAATGATTTAAATGTATTACACTATTTGACGTGACTGTATCCATGCTTGCATGAAGTTATTTTCGATTTGATTATGTATCCATGTTTATGGAATTGCATATCATGTTACATTTCATGGATACTTAGCATGTATATGCACAGTTATAAAACGAATTCATGTAGGACCTTTAAATCTTTATATTTCATGCTTATGTCATATTCATGCTAAGTTCAAGAGTTATGTAATTGATTAAAATAACATTTTTATTTGTTAGAATATGGTTCATGGAGGTCACAATGGTTGAACACCCAGTGGTCGAGGACCAAGTAGAGGTTGTGGGACATCATTAGGTAGATGTCTTTGTGTTATATTTAAATATATGATTTCATTATATTTTTTTCTTATATGTTGATATAAAAATTGTTACTTGTTAATTATCTTTATAGGATCTCAGCTTAGTGATAGCCAGTATCAACCTTCATCTTCACGTAATCCTTTAATAGGTATATCATTTAAATAAATGTACAATTGATTAGTTTACATGTGCATGGTGTGAATTTCTAACTCATTGATTTGTAGATGATGTTTTGCCTGCACATGACCCACCTACACCAGCTACTCATACACATCATGAGACAACGTCGAATGCAGAGTCTTCTCAGTCTGACACACGATGACTCATTCAAATAGTGTATATTGATAGTCAACCGTAAGTATTACATTATCACTTGTCCAATATTTATCTTATAAATAGTGTATATTGATAGTCGATTGTGAATGTGTATCAATTCATGTGCAGCACGAGGTTCGAGTCACAAGAAGTAATATGAGAAATTAGGAAGTCACTACTTCAGCATCTACCAAGACCGATCGCTCATTGAAAAGAGTACTCGAAGGAGATATTGGAAAGATTATAATCCTCATTCATGGTATACAATAGTTTATCATAGCTAATATGTTTCATATATAATTTTTTGTTATAGTCATGTGCACTAACTTTCTGAAATTATTTGTAGGCTTTGAATCGCTTCACGACCGTAAAGGAGGAGCAAGACGCGAGGATATTGTGGCAGAAGGTGACTGTCAATCAATTTGCTGTCATGCTACACAATTTGAATACTGCAACAATAAAAGCAGCTGGTGGGATAGATGATCCACTGCAGTGGAAGGGTTATAGCCCTTCTACTATCAGGATAGATTATTGGGATGTAATGTACGACAAGTGGGCGAGCTATGAATTTCAAAACCGCTCAGCAAAGGCTGCACAGAATCGAGTGAAGATGCCTGATGCCCATCTACACACAGGTGGTTCTATGACTTTTGGGAGCCACCAGAAGAAAATGGTAACTCATCAATATATATATATATATATATATATAGTCAAATTTATAAGTATTTCTGCATACTTTCTAATTAAATTTTTTTATCATTTAACCTTGTAGAAAGCCAAAAAAGGAGGCATTGTGCCTTATAAAGATGTGTTTGGTGAAACACATAAACGTAAGAGTACGAGAGAGTTCATATCAAAGAAGGCGAGAGCAACAACAATATATATTTATTGTATTAATAAACATTGTAATATATAAGTTACCATGATTTACATTATCATAAACATTATAATTCTTAATTATTAATTCCTGCTGTAATCTTTACTTTGTAGGAGTCATACGAGCAGCATATGGTAGAGTGATATAGTGATAACTCCACTCAGCATCCACCTTTTGATCGTGCAGCATGGGTGACTGCAATCGGTGAACCCAAAAAGGGTCGTGTGTTCGAGTTTGGGAGTAACATTAACACCACACCAGTCGTTCCCTCCTACAGTCAGGGCTCTCAGATTTCTCCCGCCAGCATAAACTCCCATCGTTCGATTGACCCTGGTATTGCTTGAGATGGTGTCCGCCAGGTTCTTCAGGACACAATGCGTGACTTTTTACATGAAATCATTTTCAACCTTGTCCATAATGAGTTGTGCAACTTTTTTCGGGACAGGAAAACTTCGTCTGCATTCAACATGAGCTCTGGTGCCCGTCAGGTATGAATGATTGAATCACTATGAATTTTTATTGCTAGCATTAGAACACATGTATGCATGATCGAATCACTATAAACATTTTTTGACAACCTTAGAACACATATAAGCACGATTTCATCACTATGAAAGTTTTTTGACTGCCTTATAATACATATATGCATGATTGAATTACTATAAAAGTTTTTTGACAACCTTAGAACACATATAAGCATAATTTCATCACTATGAAAGTTTTTTTACTGCCTTACAACACATATATGCATGATTGAATTACTATAAATGTTTTATGACAACCTTAGAACACATATAAGAATGATTTCATCACTATGAAAGTTTTTTGACTGCCTTATAACATATATATGCATTATTGAATTACTCTGAAAGTTTTTTGACAACCTTGGAACACATATAAGCATGATTTCATCACTATGAATTTTTTTTGACTAATTTATAGCACATATATGCATGATTGAATCACTATGAAAGTCTTTTGACAACTTTAGAACACATATAAGCATGATTTCATTACTATGAAAGTTTTTTGACTGACTTAGAACATATATAAGCATGATTTCATCACTATGAAAGTTTTTTGACTGCCTTATAACACATATAAACATGATTTCATCACTATGAAAGTTTTTTACTGTCTTATAACACATATATGCATGATTGAATTACTATAAAAGTTTTTTGATAACCTTAGAACACATTTAAAAATGATTTCATCACTATAAAAGTTTTTTGACTGCCTTATAACACATATATGCATGATTGAATTACTATGAAAGTTTTTTGACAACCTTAGAACACATATAAGCATGATTTCTTTACTATGAAAGTTTTTTGACTGTCTTATAACACATATATGCATGATTGAATCACTATAAAAGTTTTTTGACTGCCTTAGAACACATATATGTATGATTGTGATATATAACACATTTATTTGACAGCCTTATAAACCATATATGCATGCTTGAATCACTATGATATTTTTTTGACAACTTTAGAATGCATATCTGCATGATTGAATCACTATGATTTTTTTTTGTCAGCCTTAGAACATATATATGAATTCTGTTAATATTCTTCACTTTATTGCTAGTCTATGTGTCATTCAACCATGTTACTTTGATTTCCTTATATTAGGTGCATTGCATATAATTTATTTCATTATATTTTGTTTATCAATACTAACATTTCAGTTCTCTTGTAGGATGCTAGAGATGATCAACATAGAGGAGTTGATGCAGGCATGGATGAAGGGGCAAATCGAGACAATGAAGAGCATGATGCCCCAAATCTTGGCAATGATTAAATTCATGTGTTGAATTTGTTGCACGTACTTGTTGTTTCAAACGAAACTCTTTGTATATGTTCACTTGTAACTAATTAGTACTTGACAAAGATTATAGTGGGTTGTTAAATTTGTTTCACTTATAGCTTATGCTAAATTTGTTTCACCTGCTTTGTATATATTTTTTTATGTATACTTTGTTTTTTATACACAGGTTATATAAATTGTATAACATTTTTTTTTCTCGATATTTATATTTCAAATATTTTTTTAAAATTTTTTCGACGGATTAGCGACAAATATTTTTCGTCGCTAATATCCGTCGCAAATATAGCGATGGATTAGGAGCAAAAATTAATCTGTCTCAAAATTGAATGAGACGATGTTTTGCGATGGAATGTAATTCGTCGCTAAGCTGTCGTTAATTGGGCGACAGAATTTAGCGACGAAAACGTATCCATCGTGAAATTTTAGCGACGGATATGTATCCATCACAAAACCAAATCAGTCTTTATTTAGCTACGAATCATGACATTCACTAATCCACCGCGAATTAGCAACAAAAGTAGCGACAAATCAGTTCTGTCGCTAATTAGCGACCAGAAAATTGTGATGGACGCTATCCATCGCTAAGCCATCGTCAATCTGTCGCTAAACAGATTAGCAACAAATTTGCGACGAATTATCAACGGATAGCGTCTGTCGCTAATCTGCAAATTTCTTGTAGTGAATGTCCATGGTGTTGAATGTTATTCATATATATTTCTTAGATTTTGTGCATGTTATTACTAATGTTAAAACCATAATAATTTTATTTGTATTTGCAGAAATATAATGAACCCTAATTAAAAACTTATTTACTTAATCACCATGGTGGTGTTTTTTTTACTTAATTTGGGAAGGTCACATAGGGCAATAATTAATAATTCTATACATAGAGATAATGATTTCGTGTGTGATTGCATGTTGGGTCATCGATGATTGCATGTTGGGTCATCGATGCAATTATAGCTTCTAGCTTTGCCAATTAGAAGAGGGGCCCACACGGGTTCTCCAATATTAATTGTATATTGATTTCAAAATATTGTAATTTAAGCAGTATTCCAGGTATAAGTTGGTCAAGATGACCACCGTGGGGGCCGCCCACATGGCCAGCCGGGTGGTTGTGATCGTGGTGAGGTGAAGGTACCATATCAAACCCTACTGGCACATGGGTGTGTCTGTAGCTTGGCTCCGATGGGAGTTTCCTTTGCGTTGGCGAGGGTTATTTGTCATAAAAAAAAAACAGTCGTTCGATATGAGAGCAGGTTGAGATGGCATATGGAAAGACAAGACGCCTGACTGGTTTGCTTCCTCTCCTACTATGTATTATGTAACTTTTGATATTTTTATTTTTTTGGTCTGTAATAGTAAGGGTCAACCTAACTCCACCTTCATAATGAAAAATATTATAATGCCTTTAGGGTGTAGAATGAGATAGCTGGATGACTAAAATTGAACTATTATTACATCGGAGGTCACGAGTTCAAATTCTATGGGCATTATTTTCCTGCTTGTCTTTCCAAAATTGAGAAAAAAGAAAAACAGTTTTTTCACTCCTGTACAGAAACACTAGTTGCCCCAAAGTTTGCTGGGAACGGTCAACATTTTGACAATTGCTAAAAAGAAATATTGTGTATTCTGTTGGCCTTCTAGGTGAAGGCTACATAGTGTGAACGCACGCTAACTTGGTCAAGATGCTAACCCATCCTACTTTGGAAACTTTGACACGTTTTTTATGAAAGGCAAGCTGGGGTTAGGCAGAACCCTACCACTATACCAGTTATACAACGACACCATTCGGATTTGAAGTTGCAACGTCCCAACACAAGGTCACGTTCACTAGTTGCTCCTTCACATCGCAATGGCAGTTTTGTACAGATTTATTTTGAAACCCCACGTGTAGGTCTGGTAAACGAGCCGAACCCACCAAACAGGCCATGTTTGAGCTTTGCGCGTTTATCAATGAACCGAGCTTGTGACTCGGCTCTTATTCGTGTTCGGCCAAGCCGAGCTCAAGTTCAGCTCATCCCTGAATCAAGCCAACCCTACAAAACTTGACATGTTTTAAAAATTTCTTATATATATATATATATATAGAGAGAGAGAGAGAGAGAGAGAGAGAGAGAGAGAGAGTAACGTGGGATAGGCTGGGTGCGCCCAGCGCATCCACGTTACTGTTTTTTTGCGTTTTACACGCAGTTGTGACCACCTAAAAGGCCGTTTTTTATAAAAAATGACGTTTCTGCCTTTGATCTTGCTTGAACAGCGGCGTTTGATGATGCTCTTCTCTCTCTCTCTATATATATAAATATATTTATTTATTTCGTTGAACGCTGTTTGAGCTGATCGTGCACGTGATCAGCAGTACAATTTTTTAACGCTGACGAGGACCATTGCTAAAAAAAACCTTTTTGACATAGTTGGTGTGCGATTTGTCCGATTTTTAGCCGTTAGACATTAATATATATATATATATATATATATATATATATATATATATATATATATATATATATATATTAATATGTTAATTTTCTCCTTTCCCAAGCCAACCCTGTATGTCCCGTTCCTCTCTCTCTCTCTTAAACATGATTCAAAAGTCCCCTTAGGCTTTTAGACATGATAAATTCATCTATGAAGTCCGTTTGGATCAAAACAACCTGCACCATGGAGATATAAAGGCTTTTCTACCTACAAATGTATGTGACAATACATTATATATAATTTATTCATTTATTTATAGTGATTGGTTCCTCCTACTCATATAGGAAGGAATGTATGTTTTTTATTTTTCCTATTTTTCATGTTTTTGCTTCATTTTTCTATTCTGACCTTACTTATGTGATCTACATGGTTTATTAGTAGGAATCCACTTTTGAATAATTCAAGTATGACATGTGATTAAGTTTTTATACCCTGAAAAATTTATTAAATCTCACAAAATCATAATTTTTTATTGGAAAAACACAATCCAATAGGCAATTCTTAGTTAATAAATCATGCCGAACACATCTGTCGGATTTGATTTACAAAACATGACTCAAAACATAAAAAATCAGCACTGTCCATACTATACGGATGGTAGGAGAAGCTAATTTCCCCTTCAACCCAAGTAGAAAGGAATGTGCAGTTTTGATTTCTCATGTGTGAACTAGTGTTTTCCTAATCTGACCTTATGGATGTGATCGACGACTCCAATTTAGAATCAACCCCATTTGACATGACATGTTAAGACTTTTTATATGGTTTCAAAAATCAAAGACCTAAGTTTTTTTCAAAACTCATAAAAAGACATTTATTTTTTAATCAGAAACATACGACCCAGCACGCGGTTCCTATAATTTTCAGTTCCCACCTATTAGCAACGCCAGAAAAGATTGTAGTCAATGAAGCACTGATTGTACGGTTTTCAAAGAAAGCAGCAGTTGCAGATAAAAGTTCATCCTTCCAAGTCTGTGCATGAAAGCATGAGACGGGATCAGGTCAGAGGCAGCTGTGTGACAGTATTGCCGTCAGACTGAGAGCTGCTTTGGATGCCATTCATCCTGAGATGAACGGCATTCAAACCACTACGAGTGGTATGCCATCACTTGGATGGGTTTCACTTTTTTTTTCCTCGATGTTGTTTATAATCCGGATGAACGGTATCAGAGTGACATAAAATGAACGGCTCATAATGCGCCCTTCCATTAATATTATATAAATTTTTTTTTTTTTGACGGACAAAGCTTAGGCAGACCCCTACCAGTCATACAACCATACCATTTGGGGTTAGAACTTGCAACGTAATAACGCAAGGTGATGTGTAGGGATGGCAGTGGGGCGGGGTGGGGGACAAGGTCTCCACCCCCACCCCGCCTCAAGATTAGAACCTCCATCCTTTCCTTCATCCCTGCACGGGGATGAATTTTAACCTCCACCCCGGCCTTCATCCCCGTTTTATGTCCTCCAAGGTTGTTAAATGCGATGAGGCGAAGCGAGGCGTTGAGCCTGCGCCTCACCTCTGAGGCGTACGCCTCAGGTACTGAGGCGTACGCCTCTCACAACTGGTATGAAAGTGAAGCGGTGGGAGGGGAGGCAGGGAGCGGTGGTGGAGCAGCTGGCCGGCACCTGGCGGTGGATCCACCGGCACTTGGGGTTAGCACAGCCGACAAATCGGGCGGAGGAGGAAGACTTGGGGATGAAGGAAGGCTTCAGTAGGTGGATCCACCGGCAATTTGCGCATCACAGCACGCCTCAGTACCTTGAGCGTGCGCCTCGCCTCTGAGGCGTACGTCTCTCACAACACTGATGTCCTCCATCCCCGGCGGGGCTATTGCAGGGAAAAGTGGTGGGGGACAGGACGGGGCAGGGTGGGGAAAAGTGTATGTCTACCTCTGCCTTCATCCCTGAATGGGGATGGATTTTAACCTTCGTGTCCCCGCCTTCATCCCCGTTTCATACCCTTCATCCCCAGTCCAAACCGGCTTTCCCTGGGTCCACTGCCATCCCTAGTGATGTGCAGTAATAGATCCTGCCAAACAAGTGGGTTTTATTATATTATTATTATCATTAACTCCTTCCCCTCTCTCTCTCTCTCTCTATATATATATATATATATATATATTGCCACAGCCACCTTCCATAGACGCCCTTCATTTTACATGAAATTTCAGATATGCCTAAGATATCACCGTTTGTCCCTATTGTCATCCCTCCATCCTCATACCCTTCTTAAATCTTATGGATATCTGAATCTGTTTACATGCAAAGCCAGGAGTAAGAGGTCCAGATCCAATCTAGTAGGTGATCCGGTAATTTTGGGTCGGACCTGGGGCTCAGTCACAAATATGACCACGCGGCGGGAACCCAGTGTTTTTTCGACTGCAATTTCGAAGGAGAAGTCAAAGAAAAAGCGTGGGAAAGCAAGCAACTAAACTTGGGACAGATCGCACTTCCCACGAAACCTACAGCCCTTTGACAATTTTACGATGGCTGCCTCAAGCACGTCATCGCCACCACCACCAGCAGCTGCATCCTCTCTACATACAAAAAAACCCACCCCTTCTTCCTCCTTCCTCACTCAACTTCCTCTCTCTCTCTCTCTCTCTCTCTCTCTCTCTCGCAGCGGCAAGAATGGAGGACCCTGACCCGTACATGGAGGAGTCAAGGGGCGTCATCATAAGCGGCAAGATCATGGTTGCCGCCATCTTCCTGCTCTTCTTGGTGGTGTTTCTCATGATCCTCCTCCATTTCTACGTCCGGTGGGTCTTGAACCGCAGGATGCCCACCGGGAGTGGCCGGCGGCATCGTAGGCGCCGGTTCGTCTTCGCCGCCGAGCAGGACCCGGTCGTGGTCCGGACGCGGGGGCTGGACCCCTCCGTCGTCCGATCCCTCCCCGTCTTCACCTTCTGCGGTTCCAGCTTCGACGACGGCCTGGATTGCGCGGTCTGCCTCTCGGAGTTCCAGGAGGGGGTGGCCGCGAGGCTGCTGCCTCGGTGCCGCCACAGTTTCCACGTCGATTGCATCGACATGTGGTTCCGTTCCCACTCGACCTGCCCTCTCTGTAGAACCCTCGTCAAGCCGGAAGCGACGACGGCGGCGACGACGACGACGGATCCGCCGGAAGCGGCGGCGGCGGTCGCCTTCGGTTTCCCGGCGAATGATTCGATCGATGGGAACTGGAACAGGGTCGATTCGGTGTGCAATGCAGAGAAGGGGAGCTCGTCGTGTAGGCCGGAGGAGGTCTCGATTTCTATCGAGATTCCGCCCAGGGGGATAGTCTTGAATTCGCCGAAATCGGAGGCCGGGGTTTCGCCTGGTGGCTTGTCTATGAAATCGCCCAGCACGCCGATGAGAGCGCTACGGAGGCTCCTGAGTAGGGATAAGCGGGCTGTGAGTTGTGGGTCGACGTCTGGGGATGTCGAGCAAGGAGGAGAGGCGTCTCGGTGCTAGGCGGATTTCCGTCCCGTGATCTCATTGGGGTTCTGATTGAGCAAACTTGGGGCTGTATATGAGGCTTGGAGAGTGGAAAAGCTAGCAAGTTCGATGAGGCACAGCTTCGTGGTGGGCGGGAAGAACGTAGGAAGGTTAATGATGATGTTGGGAACCAGTCTATTGCCTCTTCCTGGTCGAGAGTTTTGTGTTCGGTTTCGTGGTGTCTTCATGTATAGGAAAGTTGGACACAAGTATATGAGTCGTAAATTCATGTCAATAAGGTGATTCTTCCTCCTTATTTGTTTGTAATTCACCGGATTCTTGGCCATTTTTGGATGGCTGATTCTTTAAACTGGCGTACATACAAAGCATCAAAGTGGCCGTTTTTTTCTTTTGATCTTTTGTCGGAGCTTCTTATTCTTCCTTGAATTGCGTTGCTCTTTGTAGTTTTTCTAAAGCATATCCTACTTCACGTCTTCATCTTTTTGCAAGTAATGAGGACTGTCTTAAAGAGAAGCTGAACCGCAGTACGAATTTAATCGTCGGAGTTTTGCAAACAGTGATTTGTCGTAGTACGTGATGAACTGTCGATTGCTTCTGCTGTTTGTTTGTGTGCTTTACTTTTTAGAGACTGACTTCTAAATAGTAAATGCAACATATGTGCCCAAACTTGTAAATTTGTTATTTTCTTTTTATAGCCAAGCTGGGGTTAGGGTTAGGGTTAGGCAGACCCTTACTAGTAATACATCTATACCATTGGGTTTTGAACCTGCAACGTCCCAACACAAGGTGACATGCACTAGCTGCTCCTACCAGACATGGGGAGCCCTTCTTTGGTAACCAAATTTGTGATCTTAGTTTTAATTAACTTGAAAGAAAGAAACACTATTTCCATGCGTTGCCAAAATGTAATGTTGAAGCAGTTGCTAAAAGCATCCTCTTGTTAAATATAGTGCTGAAGATAGAGTTGCTAAAAGCATCCTCTTATAAGTGGTGTTGGGCTGCCAACTCTATTCCCAATGAAATGTTTTGTCAACCCCACCGCTCCTAAATAGCAGAGAGCACAAGAGCATAGAGCATTGGGAAAACCACAATACTCCTCTGAATCAAGGCTCCCCCACAAAATCTGAGTTATTGATCAACAATGAGACTATGTTTTAGAGCCTTGGATGACGTGTCGCCAAAATTTCGTTTTTTTTATAATGTGATGTTGAGAGATGGAGTTGCCAAAAAATCCTCCAGTGAAAGGTATTGAAATGTGGTGTCGGGTCTGCCAACACCATTCCCAACGATGGCGAAAACCACAACACAACCTCTGATTCAATTCTCCCAAACATAAAAGTGTTCCCAATGCATGGGGGAACCACAACACAACCTCTGATTCAACTCTCCCAAACATAGCCAAGAGTTCCATTGACACATTTATCAGGAGTGATTTGTTGCAATTGTTTACAACTCATCAATAATCGGTTATTCATACTTGAGGCATGCAAGCCTAAACTAGCTATCTTATGGTTAGGGATGCACGAAGAACCGAGCTGGCTAGGGCTTGGTTCGTGGCTCGTCCACAGCCCTAACGAACCGAGTTTGTACAATGGTTAGAGGCTCAAACGAGCATATGAGTCAAGCTTGAACAACCAGTCAAGTTCGATAAGGCTCGTTCGGCTCATGAAAACGGGTTGATTTGAACCCTACCCGCTGCACCCATTATGGGTATTTCGGACATGCCGGTCCTGACTCGCCCCATCCCTTGAACCCTGAAGGGCCTGGACTTAAGGTTTGCTTTCTTTTGTTCTGTGCCCCAATGGCTCCAACGTTTCCTACACCGATGGTTGATGCCTCTCTTTGCTATCCCGATGACCAATGCCCCTCGCCTCACCCCGACCGCTGACTGGCCCATCCTTTACTCCTAAGTTGCCCCATCTCTCTCACCCTTTCTCTTCTCTTATTATAATGCCTGAAAATTTTATCCCGAAAATCATGATTTTTTTTAATAGTTTAGAAATCACAACAACAATTGGATAAAGAGATTGGGCAGGTTACAAATCTATCAAATCATTTATCGTATCACATTAAAACTAGCAATCACATAATTAATTGAATTCATTTTCATAATTTAAAAATAATATCAAAGTTATAAATGTCTAAATGTCCAAAATCCAAAACTCTTCAGGAAAATAAAAGATTTGGCTCAGGTCCTGCCGCAACATGACGTGATTGCATTGGTCCTCTACTCAGTAAATCAGAACAAGTATCCATAAACATATGCCAATATTTCACATAATTATTCATGAAACTATTCATTTCAAATATGCATAACATTGCAGTGCACAACAAGAATATTATTCAAAATAAATTAAAGTCTTATGCAAGAGCAGGTAAATAATGTATGCACTTACCAATGTTGATCAAATAACTTTTTCATGCATGTGTGACTTGCAATTGCCTTTATTAACTTTTCTTTTTACGTGATGCATGCCATACTTAACTAAATGCATAAACAAATTTACAGTTTTTACTTCTTAACCTTATCTCTATAGGTACTACACAGGCTTAACCTGGATCAGGACCAGGACTCAGGAGGGGTACATTCAAACAATTTATAGTTTAACCCTACTTAGACACCTTTCACCAGTACTAGGTGAGGGACGACCTAGTCGAGAAAGAGCTTACAACATCATCATCATCATAAATCATAAGACTTTCACTCATCTGTTTCATGACCTACCACTCTGCGGTTAATGTGAAGGCATTTCCCTATCTTCATGGTTGGGGAGGAGCAACCTTCCATGCTCAAAACATATTTTACGAAGCCTGGAGTACTGCTTACCCTCTTAGTGTAAGCACAATAGAATTAATGTTCACATGCTTATTCTTTTAATCTATTAATTCTATTATTTATCTATACAAATATAAAATAAATCTAATCTAAGATTCGAGCCTCTAATTTGGGCTCATAAATGCAGAATTCAATATTAGAGATGCTATCATACCACATGTGTAACTTGTAACACGTCAAACTCATTTTTGCACTCAGCTATAGGCATTGATCATGATTAATTATATGCATCTATACACAATCATATAAAACCACATAATACACAATATAAGTACTTCAATAGCAACATGCATTTAATCATAAGCATGCAGTAATGAGCCTTTTTGGTGTCATGCCCCTTTAGGCGGAACTTAGAACTTGCATATACACTGTATTATATGTTACATCTACATGCTTATTTAACATTTAAACATAGGTTCACATCATACATTTATTCCATGCATTGCTTATTCTGGTCCATAGCTGGTTCGGGACCCGCTTAGGCTCATATTTGCTCTGTTGTTTCGACTATCACAACTCTGTGCATAATCTGAAAATAGAGCTCAAACTTTTACAAAATATGATAAAATTTTGTCAGTTTTTCAACATCGTAAACCGTTCATAAAAACTTCTCTGAATGAGGGATATACGATTGATTTAGGCTCATGTATGTTTTGTTGTTTCAATTGTCACTATTTTGTGCACAATTTGAAAACAGAGTTCAAACTTCTATAGAATATGCAAAATTTTGTCAGCTTTTCGATGCAGTAAACCACTCATAAAGACTCCTTTGAATGAGAGAGATACAATCAATTTACCAAACCAATATCATATTTTATTCACATGGGCGAGAATAACATATTTGGCTGAAACTGCTAACACATGTTTTTTATTTTTTTCTACTAAACTTCAAAACAAAATTTATAATTTCTGGTTTTCTTTTTTTTTTACAGGTTGGCATTAAGAAAAACCCAAAATTTGATTTAATCAAGGTCACCAATGATTTTGCAACAATAATCACATGCATGTTCTTTCGAAAACCAGTTTGGCTTTCAGAGACAAACAACTTGCATTATCCTTTCTCACATGTTTTATATCAGTCATGATCGACTAGATGCATGCGTCCTCATAAGCATATTAGTTCCACATCATCAATATATATAACAAGAATGAATCTGATATGCCTAAGGATAAAAATTTGCAAAATGCACATGATTTCAAAAACAATTTTCAAAGAAATCATTTTTGAAATGCTTTTCTAGTTTCACATTATAGTCATAGTTTGAATCTATGGTCGACTTCACACATCATTACACATATTAAATTCAAATATTTTCATCATGGGATCACGACTAGGATAGTCACACACACAGCCATGTAGACGAACAAGGAGGCCTTTACCATGAAAATGATTTTCTCATAAAATATTTTTGGTGTTTTCCACTATACATGTAACTATATACTATTTTTTTCTTTGTTAGGAACTGAACCGACCCAGCCCAATGAGTCCTGGTCAAGTTTTTCTTAGGTTGATCAGGATTGATCCATGAAGGGATCAGTTCATGATCCCTCGCACGATCGTTTTTGACCAATCGGCTATGCGTAAATTACCTGATTAAATTCTATCGTGCAACATAAAATCTGATTTTATTTTTCTTGAAAACCCCCATGATTATATACACGTATATGTACATATACATATCAGTACATATGTATGTATAATATATATATATATATATATATATATATATATATATATATATAGTTTCATATTGAACCATGTTCGTGACCGAATCATACTTGAATAAGTATATGAATTCAGAAATCGATTTTAAAGACTGATCTCAGCCTCTTCTCAGCTCTGTGTGTCCTTCCGTGGTTGATTCCTTATGTTTGACTACCTTGTCAAAGGCTATTGGAATGGAGTTTGCTTCTATTGTGAACTCACTCCTTCTCTTACGACTGGCATATTTTTTTTTTAGGGTTCATCGTGACGAAACCATCTGAGTACCCGTACGGCCTTATGCGCACCCGCTCATCCATCTAAGACAATCAAATCTACTCCTGTAGGCCTGAAACATACATGGTTTACACATGTTCTTCAATGAACAAGAAGAGAACTTATATGACAGTGATGTTGGTCCAATATATTGCCGCTTTGATGCATCTGCAAGCACACCTTTAGTAGAAAGAAACTACTAACAGTGATAAGAGGTTCTCGATTAGTGTTGCACTTTGGTCTTCTTTAGTTCCAATATTTTTTTGTTCTTAGTACACTTAGGGATGACAGTGAACCGTAGGAAAACAAGACCCCGCACTGCCCGTGCAGGGATGGAAGTTTTGATTTTAACCTCCATCCCTGATTCCATCCCCGTTTCATGTCCTCCATCCTCAATCCAAACAAAGCGAGGCGGGGCAGGGCCCCATTTCTTCTCGGTCCATTGCCATCTCTAAAGGTATTTTAGTTATTTTACTAACGAGAATCGAGGATCGGGGATCGGGGATGGGGCAGGGACGAGAGAAAGCATAAGTCCATCCCCGCACGAGTTTTTATTTTAACCTTCAGCCCCAACTCCATCCTCGTTTCATGTCCTCCATCCCCGGTCCAAATGGGGCGAGGCAGGGAGGGGGCCCGTTTTGCCATGGTCACTGCCATCCCTAAGCAGGGCATAGGCCATAGAGTTCGTATATAAGTATTGAAAATGTTGTCAGTATCGGTATCGGCCATGACACGTTGTAGACATCAAAGACTCGATTTCATTGTCCTAAAAACTATCTTTTTATTTTTTTCAATATATATATATATATATATATATATATATATATATATATATATATATATAAAGATGCAAACATGCTAAATGAAGTGTGCTAAATGGCTTTTTTTTGTCTTTTTTGGTGTTTTCGACCCTATAGATGTACTTGACATGGTCGATTTATCTGGAATTGACACCCGAATCATTTATATATTGCTCAGTTTCACTCTTAAGTACTTAAATTTTCATCCCATACTGCATCCTCTTGGTTTCACCCCGCTGCTGTCACAACTCTCAACATGTTGTGTCTCATGCCATGACACACTTCAAAGTCACTTCAAAAATGGTCCACCACTCTCTTGTGGGTCACTGCCGCCACAAGCCTCAAACCAAAGAGCTTTTTATATATCAAAACTGACATTTGTCACTTATTCTCTCATCGCATTTTGTGAAATTTTTTGAGTTTAGAAGGTACCTTATATTTAAAGGTGTCACTTTTCATTGACCTAACACATTGTCATACTTTGCACCTCGTCTCTCTTGCTAGACTCTTGACACCTCTCACTCATGTCATTGTCCAACTCATACACAAGCCATTACTCTCTTGACATGGTTGACCCAACGCGGAGTTTCTCACTTATGTGGTGCTTTCTATCACCCCATTATCACTTTCTTGACTCCACAACACGTGCACACCACAAATGTATCCCATATCATGCTTGTGTGTGCCCAAATGTCACTATATGCCACTACAAGCAAACCGTGAATTAGCGATAGAAGCTATCCATCACTAATTTGTTGCTAATCCATTGCTAAACTGTTTAGCGACAGGTTGTCGATGGATTAACGATGGATAGCATTCATCACAAATTTCTCATCGCTAATTAGCAACAAAATTGATTTGTCGCTACTTTCATCGCTAATTTATGATAGATTAGCGACAAACATGATTCGTCGTGAGTCCGTTGCTAAATAAGCACAAATTTGGTTTTGCGACGGACATGATTCGTTGTTAATCCATCGCTATTTTAGCCACAGATATTATCCGTCGCTAATTTAGCAACAAATAATATTAGTCACTAATCTATCGCTAAATTTTTAAAAAAAAATTACTCCCTATCGGACGGTATTCCGGCAGCAACATGCCGAACTTGTACCGCACCCCACAGGCATTGCACAAGGTCTTAGATTCGAGCGGCATGGCCCGCCACTGCGGGGTGTTCTACACAAGGCAGTGGCTGCACCTCCAAATCAACGCGCTCTCTGGTGCCCTCCCGACCTGGTTCCCCGCTTGTCCAGCCTGGCCCACCACTGCGGGGTCTTCTGCACAAGGCAATGGCTGCACCTCTGAACTGGTGCGCTCTCCAGTGCCCTCCAGACCTGGTTCCCTTGCTTGTCTGTCGACCTGAAACCGGAACCCCCAACAGAATCGTTAGGCCGAAAACATAGAGGCCGAGAATAGAAAGTCATACTCTGAAAAGAAAACCACTTACCGGGACGGAAAGCTCGCTGCAGTTAAGAACGTCGTCAAAACCGGCAAAAGAAGAGTCGTTCGAGACCGAAGAGGTCGGGCCAGCCTGGTTCTCTAGTGCCGGTGACTCCGACTCCTCTTCTTTCTCGCGTTCCTCCGCCACAAAGTCATCCTCGTTCGAACATCCTGCCAAAAACCAATTTAAATCGAATGACTTTTGGGTCGGTTTAAATTTTTCACGGGGAGAGAGGGAAAATTTTGTGCCCTAGATGGGTCGGTTTAAATCGAAAAGTAGCGGCGAAATTTTTCTGTTGTGAATTCCGTCCCTAATTAGCGATAGAAAAATTCTGTCGCTAATTTCCTCGCTAATTAGTGACAGATTCATGATAGAAAAATTTTGTTGCTCATCCATCGTGAAGTTGCGACAGAAGTTTTTCATCGTAAATTTCTATCGCTAATTAACATTTTTCTTGTATTGGGAATTAGCAATGAAAAAATGTCATCGCTAATCCGTCGCTAATTAGCGACAGATTCGTGATGAAAAACTTTTCGTAGCTAAGTTGCGACGGAGGTTGAGACATAATTTTTTCATCGCAAGTCTGTCGCTAATTAGCGACGGATTCATGATAGAATTTTTTCCGTCGCTAATTCCACAAATCATTCGAATGTTAGTGACATAGTTTTCTCTAGCTAATCCATCGCAAATTTGCGACGGAAAAAATCCATCGCAAATTTACGACAGAAAAAATCTATCACAAATTTTTGTCGCTAATTAGCATTTTTCTTGCAGTGTGCCATACCATGTGCATGCTCGATTGTGCTACAAAGCTGGACGACAATGCTTTCCCTTACCGAACTCTTCGATGTTTTGTCGAAGTCTAAACTACTTGGAGAGGGTCTCACATCGTTTTGCTGATTTCTCTTAGACTTAACTTGAGTGAAACGAATGAAGTGCCATAGTTTGCTCTGTCTAACAGTTAAACTCCATTAAAGTCTCTCCTTAGCCTTAGACACTCCACCACATCTCCACAAGTGTGAGTCCCTGAAGCAAGAGTCGACCGTTCTGCAACTCCCTACATTTGTACCACAACATCCACACCTCAACGGCATACCCATGGCTCAACACGTGATATCAAGTCCTAGTAAGTAGAGTGTCGATCCCATCCTCCTCCGCAAGCATGGTAGACTTTGGTTTAAAACCACTCATCAAATTCTTATGTGGTAGACTTTGCAAGCACTCATTTGCACACACCACACGTGCATCTAATGTACTTAGTCATGAACAACAACTCATTAAGTCAGCAATTTTGAAACTAAACTTAGACTAGAAATAACCTTTGTTTTACAAAGCAGAGAGTACATAACATGCTACTCAGTCATCGACAGCATCACCATGAATCGTTCTACTCTTATATAAGTTGTCACAAGCTATTTTTTCACGAGCATGTGTGATGCCAAGCAAACCTAACCTGCTTAGTTTATCAACTCTAGGGCCCGCACATCTTCCCATGTGGGATTATCAAAATGATTATTGACACTGGACAACAACTGCCTAGACTAATGTTTGACCCTATGCACCACCTCATGTGCAGTGACTTTGCCGAAGTCATGGCTCAATGCACCACCCTATGCACACTGCCACAGTATTCTTCATGAAAATGCAAAAGCAATTATCGTTAGAGTTCTAAAGAGGGAACGATGCTCACACTCCTTCGAACTAACAACCAAATTCAATAGCAATGCCATGCTACCAATGCAGCAATGCGACCTCCTAAAAGCGTCACTCAGGAGACTTACAAATGCTTCATAATTGAAAAAAAGATCATTGCTCTGACCCTTAGCTTTGCAGTTAGTTGATAGCTATGTCTTAGTAAGCAATATTACTCAAATCACTCATTTACGCCTAGACACTCATTTGCTTAGCTTCGTGCCATTATGCACAGTTGAGATTACCTAATGTGATTCACGAGAGAATTAACCATTATTCACACACCCCTGTGCATGCCAAGGATAGTCTTACCTTGAGTTGAGAAGTAATAATTAACCAAATCTTCAAAGGCTCTTGAATTTTCAACTTGGGGTTGTGGAGTTGAACACGAGGTCAAATCAAGTGATATGCCAAACATAACTTTTTGGTATTTTGAAATCACCACCATTCATTGTACAAACAGTGAACAGAACAAAAACGTTATTGTAAAAGATGAAAGCTACGGACGGTGGTGATTCTAAAACACAAAAAAAATTGTGTTTTAACATATCACCTGAGCGAACCTCATTAAACATTCAGTGGCTTTAGGGGTGTCATTGGCTGGCATCTGGTTTAGACCCAGGTGGGTTCGAACCTTAATCTGACTTTGAGGTGCAAGCACCGGTCTGGACCTGGGTCTAATCGAGTCTACCAAAAAAAAAATCAGGCTCTGGTCCTATAAGGATTACATGAACCCGGCCATGTTCATACCCTATAAAATAATATTTTTATCTCTTTTACATTGAAAAATTATAAATCTTAATCTGAGTTCAGGCCAAACCCTGGGTCTGGTATGAAATTTCACAAACCATACCCAGCTCTACATGCTAATCGAATTCAAATGTGTCCGATCCAAATTCTAATGAGACCTTTTTTGTCACCAAACCCTGACCTATAGAGATTGGTACGGGTCGGGAAAAAGTAAAACCCAAGGATTGACACCTCTAGATGGGATCCATCCAGTGTCACAAATCTCACGAGATTTATGATATCGCACAAAAATATTGTAATAAATTGCCTGAAAGTCAAAAACGATAATTTCTCGTGATATTTTCAATTTCACATGATTTTTTCATCAGAAACATAAATATTGTGTTTTAAACATAGTATTTATGTTTTTATTGACCATTTATCTAAAAAAACATTTGTTTTGTATTTTTAGATATTTGTATTTATATTTTTTACAAAAAAATATTTTTTATATTTTAATTTATTTTTTATTGCAGAGATTTGCCGAAAAAAATGAAATAAAAAAAAAACAAAATTTTCTCTGCCGTTGTTTTGCCGTTTTTAAACTTTTTATCCCTATGGATCCATCTTCCCCACATCCAAAAAGAGCTTTGCAGTGGGCCCAGGCCCCGTCTCAACGTGCCCAAAGTCCAAACCACTGATCAAGGTGGGACCAATATAGGCATTTGGCTGAGGGGTTGTTAGATACGGACAAATTGGTGAGATGATGAAGGAGCACATGGGTTGGGAGTTGGTGGTTGGAACCCTGACCAAAAGAAGCAACGTCCCGGTGTCCTTGATCCGGGATCGGACATGAATCATTCACTGATTAATTGTTGGAGAGTATTTTCTTTGTTGGTCCAACCACCTTTGGTGGCGAAGAATGTCCCCTACGACATTCTTTATTTGCTACCACGTTCTCGTGGCCGGTTCAACCATTTCATATATGTCATGTTCCAAAACTATCCACTCCAAAGTTATCTAACTAAAAAAAACAAACAATATATATATATATATGGGTCCCTGTTAAACCCATTTGGTGTTAAACCGGGTGCTAAATAGGTTTTTTAGGCTTTTTTATTTTATTTTTAAATTCCGGCTATTTCCTTGCGACTTACAGTGTATAGTTGCGCTTAGAGTTTGTTTTGCTTTCGTTGAGTCTGATGTAAGCTGTCCGGTTCAGGTGAATCAATACCCCAAAGTGGCAACCCGTATACTTGAGCTGTAATGGCCTGCGGGCAAAATTGTGAATGAAGTAAATGTGTTGAGCTTTCTTTTGTTCACACTCGTTGTGATTGCTTCTTGTGATTGCAATTTCTCTCCCTCTATTCTCTCTTGCTCTCTGATTACAAGCTTTCGCGATCGGCAAGCGAGCTGACTAGTAGGTTTGCGACGGTGAGGAAAGACCATCGCGCCACGCTGGCCCATTGAAGGAAATAGGCTTGTGATAAGTGGTACCAGAGCCCGTTCTCGTGTTGGGGAAGAGACTCTGAAGTTGGTGTCGATAGACACGCCGACCGGCTGCGATTTGTGAG
This sequence comes from Nuphar pumila, assembly GCF_984573655.1. NCBI lineage: Eukaryota > Viridiplantae > Streptophyta > Magnoliopsida > Nymphaeales > Nymphaeaceae > Nuphar > Nuphar pumila. The sequence continues at coordinate 32,690,179 of NC_143255.1, forward strand.
CAAGACATTGTGGCACCTTATCAAAACTTGCACAACACCAAAGGCAATGCAGTTGCTGAAGCTGAGGAGATGGGTTCACCTCGGGGCCAAGAAGAGTTGGCTGCAACTGTTAACAAGCTGGTGGAAGAGGTGACTTCGCATGAGGAAGCGATTTCACGCGCATGTGAATCATTCAATGGACTGAATGATGTGGTGGCGAGCCTGCAAGAGCAGGTAACCTTATTAATAGGGCAGGTCACTTCGTTGACGACTACAGTGACTGACTTGCAAACTGAAGTAGGAGAGCTTCAGTTGAAGAACCGTACGTTGCAGCGGACGGTGACCCTAAATGGTGAAAATGGTGAGAGGCCATCAAAGATTGATGTGCCAAGACCCCCAAAATTCAATGGTTCTTGTGACAGCAAGGTCATTGAGAACTTCTTGTTCCAAGTAGAAGACTACTTGAATATCCAGAATGTAACCCTCAAAGATCTAAGGATTAAGGCTGCAACGGCCTTACTTGATGGAGATGTTATCGCTTAATGGAGGCGGAAGCACAATGACATGAAGATGGGTCAATGTATGATAGACACCTTTGATGACTTCAAAATGAAGTTGCACAACTACTTCATGCCAAGAAATGCGTAGAGGCGGGCTTACCGGATGGTTCGTGAGCTCAAACACACTGATTCGTTGTAGAACGTTCCAGAAGCTTATGCTGGAGATACCTAACATGCCAGAAGACGACATGCTCAACTGGTTCATTGTGGGACTTCAGCCATGGGCACAGTCTGAAGTGGAAATGAGCAACCCCCGTATTTTGGAAGATGCATATATGGCGACTGAGCACTTAGTTGACACTCGGCGCAATCCTTTCACCCCATCAACCAAAGTTGGGAAGAATCCTGACCACGGAGGCAAGAAGGATGAGTAGCGCAATGATAAAGGTGAGGCGTCGACACACCATTAATTCGAAAAGAAACAAAACTTCACAAAGCATAACAACAGCAACAAGGGTGCGGTTGTGACATGTTGGTTCTGTGGTGATAGACATATCGCTAAGCAGTGCCCAAAGCGCCTTGTAAAGGACGACGGGCAAGCCAATGCTGCACAGGAAGAATGCAGCGATACTGAATGCAGTGACACTGAGACCATGCAACCAAGGATGGGGGCCATGCAATCGATTAACGCAACTAGAAGTTGCGCAGCTAAGAACATGCAGGTCAATAAGCAACTTATGTACGTAGAAGTCATTATGAATGAAAAGTCTACTTCAGCAGTGATAGACTCCGGGGCCACACACAACTTTGTCTCGCGGGAAGAGGCAGAGCGCTTGGGCTTGAAAACTGGGCCAAAGCAGAGGACTATCAAAACAGTAAATTATGAGGCCAAGCCCATCCTTGGTGAAGCAAGAGATGTGGCTACTCAAATGGGGAGTTGGGTCGGCAAAGCCAACTTCTCTTTGGTGCCCCTGGACGATTTCAAGGTGATTCTGGGTATGGAGTTTCTGCGAAGCCAGAATGTTATGATGCTGCCAAAGTTTAACATGTTGACGATCATGGGGTCACATCTGTCTCACACAGTACAGTGCCTTACGCAGAAAGGCAAGTCTTCAGTGTTATCGACAATGCAACTGAAGAAGGGTGTCAAGCATGGGGAGCAGACATTCTTAGTTGCAGTGCATGCAAATGAAGGGAAGGTAGAAGCAGCTGTGCCGCCGATCCTAGCCCCACTATTGGAGGAGTTTCGGGGGGTGATGCCTTCGGAATTGTTAAAGTGTCTTCCACCAAGACGTGAGGTTGACCACAAGATTGAGTTGACTCCGGGAGCGAAGCCTCCCGCAATGGTTCCATACCATATGGGGCCAGCTGAACTGAAGGAGTTGTGCAGGCAGCTAGATGAGATATTGAACACAGGCATTGTTCGTCCATCAAAAGCCCCATTTGGTGCTCCGGTCCTTTTCCAGATGAAACATGATGGCTCTAAATGGTTATGTGTGGATTACTGTGCTCTGAACAAGGTCACGGTGAAGAACAAATACCCATTTCCATTGATAACAGACTTGTTCGATCAGCTAGGCAGTGCCCGTATCTTTTCCAAGCTAGATATGCCATCGAGTTACTGGCAGGTGAGGATTGCCGAAGGTGATGAGCCGAAAATAACTTGCGTCACCCGCTATAGTGCTTACGAATTTCTAGTAATGCCATTCAGGTTGACAAATGTTTCAGCTACGTTCACGACTTTAATGAACCAGATCTTCTACCCTTACTTAGACAAGTTTGTGGTAGTCTACTTGGATGATATCGTGATCTACCAACAACAACATGGAGAAACATGTCGGGCACTTGCGAACAGTGTTTCAGGTGCTGAAGGAGAATGACCTATGTGTCAAACGAGAGAAGTGTCTCTTCGGGCAGGAGGAGATTAGCTTCCTTGGCCATGTTGTGGGGCGTGGTGTGCTGCGTATGGATGGGCAGAAGATAAGGGTCATCCAGGAACGAGTTCCGCCAAGCAAAGTGCAAGAATTACAGTCATTCCTCGGTTTGGCAAACTATTATCGACGTTTCATCGAAGGCTATTTTCTCATTGTTGCGCCCATCACAGATTTGTTAAAGAAGAATCGAGTATGGCTCTGGACAAGAGCGTGCCAAGATGCCTTCGATGACTTAAAGAAAGCCTTAGTGAGGGAGCCAGTGCTGTGACTGCCTGATCATTCGAGACCCTTTGAAGTCGACACAGATGCCTCAGACTTTGCCATTGACAGAGTTATTATGCAAGATGGTCATCCGATCACATATGAGAGTCGCAAGCTGAAAGATGCAGAGAAGCATTACACAGTGTATGAACGTGAGATGGTCGCCATTGTGTATTGCCTCAGGACCTGGCGGCACTACCTTTTGGGTGCTGAGTTCATCGTCAAGAGGGACAATGTGGCCACGAGCTATTTTCAGACGCAAAAGAAGTTAACGCCTAAACAAGCTCGATGGTAGATGTTTTTGGCTGAGTTTGACTTTACCTTGGAGTACAAGGTTAGAAAGACCAATGTTGTGGCGGATGCCTTGAGCTGTAGGGTTGAACTGGCAGTTGTGCGCGCAGAGCCTTCTGAAGTGCACTTGGAAGGTGCATTGCTGAGCTGCATCCGTGAAGGTATGCGGCAGGATCCGACCACACAACACCTTGTTTCTCTGGCGCAGACAAGGAAGACTCGACGATTTTGGCTACAGGATGGCCTCCTTGTAACAAAAGGGGGATGCATCTTCGTACCGCGGTGGGGAAGCCTCCGCCGAGAATTGCTTAAGGAGTGCCATGATACACTATGGGCCGACCATCCTGGTCAGGAGCGGACCTTAGCACTCCTTGAGCGCGGCTACTATTGGCCGCAGATGAGGGACGATGTTGAGGGGTATGTGTGAACATGCCTCATCTGCCAGCAAGATAAGAGGACAAACTAGAAGGTTGTCAGTCTCCTTGAGCCTCTATCAATCCCAAAACATCGTTGGGAAAGCATCTCTATGGACTTTATTGTTAGTCTGCCAAAGGTAGAGGGCCTCAGTTCTATTTTGGTCGTGGTGGATCATTTCTCAAAGTCTGTCACCTTCATCCCAGCTTTCAAGGAGTGCCCTGCAGAGAAGTCTGCAGAGTTGTTCGTAAAGCATGTGGTGAAACACTGGGGCATACCAAAGAGCATTGTGAGTGATCGTGATGCTCGCTTCACGGGCAAGTTCTGGCGTGAAGTATTTTGGCTACTTGGCTCTGATTTGCTGTTTTCAACAAGCTTCCATCCGCAGACAGATGGGCAGACAGAGCACATCAACAGGATACTGGAGCAGTACCTTAGGCACTTTGTTAGTGCCAATAAAAAAAATTGGGTGAAGCTCCTTGATGTGACACAGTTTTGTTATAATCTGCAGAAGAGCGAGTCTTCAGGCCACAACCTGTTTGAGATAGCCATGGGGCAACAACCACTGACCCCGCGCACTCTTGCCGCACAAGAAAAGAGAAGGTCATCTTTCGTCTATCAGTTTGTTCGCGACTGGCACGAGCAAAATGAGTTGGCGAAGGCATTCTTACACAAAGCGGCAAAGAGATGAGTTGGCGAAGGCATTCTTACACAAAGCGGCAAAGAGAATGAAGAAGTGGGCAGACAAACACCATCGGCCCGCAAGGTTTCAAGTTGGGGACCAAGTGTTGGTGAAGCTATATCCTGGTCGAACAGGCATCTTCCGCGGGCGACACCGCGAACTACTCAGAAAGTATGAGGGACCCTTCACCATCACAAAGAAGGTGGGCAAGCTGGCATACAAGCTAGAGTTGCCCCCAGACTTCAAGGTGCATCCAGTGTTCCACGTGTGCAACCTCAAGCAGTTTCATCCAGATGATGGAGACCCGAAACGCAGTGTGCCACAACGCGCTCCCATCATGCAGAGGGCCTCGACAACACAACAGGCCGAGAAGCACCTCAGTCAGATCCTTCACCACAAGGTCAACTACTTGGGGCAAGTGAAGAAATACTTGGTGCGGTGGGAGGAAACAACGAAACCAACGTGGGAGCCTGCATTTTGAATGAACAGCCGCTACCCGGCTGAAGTCAGGGCTTACCACAAAACATATGGTGCCGAGGACGGCGCATGATTTGAAGGGAGAGCATGTTTCCTTGTGACTTACAGTGTACAATTGCGCGTAAAGTCTGTTTTGCTTTTGTTGAGTATGATGTAAGTTGCCCGATTCAGGTGAATCAATACCTCGAAGGGGCAACCCGTATACTTGAACTGTAATGGCCTGCAGGCAAAATTGTGAATGAAGTAAATGTGTTGAGCTTTCTTTTGTTCACCCTCGTTGTGATTACTTCTTGTGATTGCAATTTCTCTCCCTCTATTCTCTCTTGCTCTCTTGCACTCTGATTACAAGCTTCCGCGATCGACAAGCGAGCTGACTAGTAGGCTTGCGGCAGTGAGGAAGGACCATTGCGTCGTGCTGGCCCATTGATGGAAATAGGCCCGTGACACCGACATGTACTTGATTTTATAGGGATCAACTCTTGAAGTGTTTGATTCCAACACATGGGTGGGTTTTTATAAAGTTTGAAAAATCAATGGGTCAAAATCTTTGTAAATTTTTTAGGCTCCAAACATCATTTTTTCATAAAAAACACATGATACAGGTGTGGATTCTTAGTAAATTGACCATGCTCAACACATTTATAGGGCTGGAACTGCATAAAAAGCATAGGAGAAGCTGACAAGCCCATTTAGCATGGGGTTTAGCATCAAATGGGTTTAGCACAGATCCATTACTCTCTCTCTCTCTCTCTATATATATATATATATATATATATTAATCATTTTGTATGTTTCCTTTTTTTTTGGTAAATCTAACCTTTTTAGATATGATGTACATGCATTATTTAATAATAATTAGTTTTTTATCATCCGAATTTGACGCGTACAAATTTTTTTTTAGGCAAGGTAAAATCCATATATGTAAATGCACAACATTTTCTTTAATCAAAAAATATGTTTTCATTGAAAAAGACACAAGAAGCATCTATAATGTTAAATTGAGCCAAAACGACTTGAAATCCCAACTTGATCGTAGGCTCAATCGAATGCAATCAATATATATATATATATATATATATATATATATATATACACACACGCGCACACACACTTCTTTTATTGAATGGTTAAGGCAAGTAAGGGTGGGCTCCACCGAGGTTTACCTCACAAGGGTCGATCCAGTTAAGTGACCCAAGTCTTGATGAGGGTTCCTCATAATAAAAAATAAATAAATAAATTTAAACTTTATAATACAATGTCGTACATATAAAAATATAAAAGTGAAAAGTGGTAGTGTTGCATCTCTATGTGATGCCTTATCTTCGTACCCCTCTTACATCTTATGATGCAAGTTGTTTTGATCAAATCTAACCTTCTAGAGTGATCCAGGATGATGATTGATATGTTATAAGAATAGACTCTTGTATCATATTTTTTTAAAAAATATATATTTTTTTTAAATATTTATTTTTTTAAAATATAATTTTTTAAATCATAAATTTTTGTCTTTTGTAAACTGTTGAATTTTGAATCACTAAAAAGACTTTGCAAATAGGTCGGGTTTTGGTGATTTAAATGTTGATCTTTGATAAATGAATGATGTAGATCACTAGGGATGAACAACGAACCGAGCTGACTCGAGATCAACTCGAGTTTGGCTCATTCCATAAATGAGTCGAGCTTGAACTGAGTTTTGAAGCTTGGCCGAGCTTGATAAGGCTTGGTAGGTTCAATAAGGCTCGGCTTATATATATATATATATATATATATATATATTAAAAAACAATATTGCCCCTCCCTCCCGTCTCAGCCATCTCTAAGTGCGAAATACTGGAGTGACCCGAGCTTGGCTCGAGCTGGTTCCGATTAAGCTCAGCTGTTAAGGCTTGGCTCGGTTCAGGTTCGGGCCGAGCTCCACTTGGTCAAAACAACTTGAATCAATAAAACTCCAAGGAAGGGTTATGAAGATAGATGACATATGGGATAAGCTGAACCGACTTCTTAATTTAGTCAAAAAATGATTACAGCTAATAAAAGATAAAATTAAGAAAGGACCACTTTTGCTGGTATTTTTTTGGCTTTTTGAAAACTCCATTAAACCCCTCTAAAAAAAAGAAGCTTTGCCAAGTAACGTGGTCTAGAGCTTTAGGCAAAAAGAATCAAATATAGGTAGAATTTCACGAGCAAAAAGAAAGGAAGGATCACGGGCACATGACCTGCAGGGTGATCATGTGCCTCGCATGGGACCGGAATTTAGGGTTTTAAACGGGTCAGATTCATGAAGAGAATTTTGCGAATTTGGCTATCCCGAATCCGAATCGATCCCACTCCTCAATGTATTTTCGGATCCCAAGTCTCAATGATTTGCATCCCTAGACTGGATAGATATAGGAGAGACCCATCTTATCTTATAGTGCTGATATATATCGTCCTTTTCAGATCCATGTTTCTTTCTTGAATGAAATATGGATCTCTTTGAATGCATAAGGAGTCGGCTTGTCCACATTCGAGCACCCACCAAATGTGGAAACTAACAATCTAACGTATAGGCCAGTCAGGTGCGAATAAAATTAGGTGCAAACGGATGGAGCACTAATTGTGCAGGGTTTTTCACAATCAAATATGACCCGTCCGATGTGTGTTTACCATGATCGATTTGTAAGTCCAACTATTAACAATATATTCATTTAAAGCCCCAAGGGAGGTTGGCGTAGGAGAGTGGGGGCCTTATCCACTAGACAGGCAGTCAAGGTTTGATTTTCATGGGTGTTATGTCCTCTGGGCAAGCTGATGCCCAACATATATAGGCCCTGGGGTTGGGTGTCCTAGCTTCTCAGTTTTACGCCGCCCCGCACCACCATCTTAAGTTTGGCAAGCTGAGCCAAATCAAGTATTTATGCTGGGTGCATTTCTTTTAGTTATTAAAAAAATAAAAAGGACGCTCAATTCAAACTTGTGTGTATAGTTTACCAACTAGTAGGGGGTCGATGCTTACTCCGATCAGTGCATACCAGATTTTTAAAGATTTGTTTCATGTTTTTTTTTTTTTTTTAAATCGATCTATTCATACAGATGTGTTCTACATGTTTGATTTTAAAGGAGCCAACTTTTGAACCCACCCATTCTAACACGAGTAAGTTTTTTAATAATGTTTGAAAATTAAAGGTTTAAAATTTTCATAAATATTCAAGCAAAAAATATCATGTTTTTTTATTGAAAACCATGATTCAAATGCCGTTTTGTAGCTGAACACATCTGCTGAGTCCTGAAAACCTTTGTTCCTCACAATTAGGTGCCTAACTTTGGTAGGCACCTACTCCCCCACCAACAAGACTCGTAACTCATGGGACTGCACTCATTTATACCGGTTAAAGCAAAATACTTGCAATCTCATTCAAGTCTAAATATTTAAGAAGGTTAAATTGTTAAAATATATAAACCGTGCTTGGGAAAACCAAGGCCTTCGAGGCACATACGATCTAACCATGTATACACCTCAATAAATTACTCCACCACCGATTCACTGCATAGAAAAGAAGGGGAGGTCCCCAAGACATGCAGCGAGATTAGCGTATGATAGTACACAACGAACCCTGAAGCACCGAACAATGCGCATTCTGCACATTACTTGTGCAGCAGGGGAGAACTCTTGGACAAGGTCAGGAAAAGGTGCCCTATGAATAGTCACAAGTAAATATGAGATGCTAATATCTTCCATGGAAGGAAGGGAAATCGCTGCTAAGACAAAAAGAGCAGCATGGTGGGCCCGGTTCTTTTCTTTTACTACCATTTCTGTGGTTGTTGACCAGAAGAATAAGGTGGGGCCCTCAGTAATTTTGCTGCAATATGTTGCAGTATATATCTGGACTTGATCGAATCTCCCTTAGTCAGAATGCAACAGGCTGTCTTTGTTATTTCCTTCCTCCCAAGTCCTAACCGGTGGATTTCTTTCCATGCTTGCTCCAATCTATATTTGAATAACATTCAATGGGTACCAAGTGAAATAGCTTATTTTCCCTCTTCCCTGATTGTTTTCTCCTTGCCTTCTATTTTCTCTATGCAATTCTGGGGGTTGCTTCCTTAATTTCTTCTCCGCTAGTTATGCTCGTTGCTGTTCCATTCCTAGCATCTCCTTCATCCTTCATTTTGTTTTGTAGTCTTGGTAAGTGGTAACCTATGGCACTGCATCTTGTTGAGGGTTCACATTCAACGGTACTTTTGGTCTGAGAGAAGCTACTGCAAAGCTTTCATCTTCTTGTAAGTATTCTTCAATCTCATTTTGCTTGATTTAGTCATGCAAGAGAGAGAGAGAGAGGGGTTTGTATTCCAATCATTTCCTTTTGAAGAGAGAGAGAGAAGTTTTTATTCCAATCATTTTCTTTTGAGGAAAAGACTTCCAAATATATTTTTAACTACTTGTATCCTGGTAGGTGGGTCTCAAATACCCCAATTCCATCCGTCAACTATCTCTCTCTGGGATGTCGTCGAGGGGTGCAGTATTTTGGAAAATTGAAAATGGGTATAATGGCGAAGGTGATGAATTCCATGCTCAGGTGGACTATGCGAAGGTATGATCACCTCCATTTCTAATCCCCTTCTCTCATGTTCTTTGTTCCCATAAACTTCATGGGAAATTTTCATGGTTACGTTTTCTTTTCTCTTCCCCTCTTGTTTTTCTTATCGAACATCCCACACACGTAAAATTGTGAAAAGAATGTTACAATTTACTGTTTTTTGTCTGAATCTTGCCTTGGTATATTTTCTTAGTAACTGATCTTCCCTTTCAGCAAAACAAAACAAAGCTGCTTATAATCTGTTTTATGTCCTCATGGTTCAGTTTTTTTTGTTCAGTTTTTAAGCTAATTAAGGGGTTTGGCGTAGTGGGATGGGGCCTAGACACGTGGTCTAGGTTCAAATTTCATGGGCATCACCCCTTGTTCGAGCACGAGCGTGGCTACTCCATATGAGCAAGGAGCAAGGTCGCAGAGTTTTACGCTGCCAGGATAGCGACCATAAGTACACGGCAGGCAGAGTCAGCTATTGATCTTGGTGGTGGTTTCTTGGTGTAAATATAAAAATAAAGCTAATTGAACAATATATATAGGTAGTGTTAAGGGAAACCCTTGAACATGCATGTGCCTTTGCCTCTTAAGATTTCTATCCATGTTGTATACTCTTGTTTTTTTGCGTTCATTGGTGGGAAGAATGAGAATAATTTTCATTAATTTACAAGCGACTACCAGAGACAATCCTGCCAGTAACTGCTATTTTTTTATATTTTCTATTTTTTCTTATATTCAACCAACTTTTGCCATTGCCCCCAAAGAGATTTAGGTTAGTGAAATGGGGACTAGGCTGCTAGTCAGGTAGTTTATGTTTAAATCACATGGGTGTCATCTCTTGTGCAAGTTGAAGCATGGTGACTCTACAGGGCCAAGGGTAAGCTCACTGTCAGGACAGTGATCGTAAGTACAGCAGGTAGGTATAGCCGGTGCGGCAAGGTCTCTGATCCTGGCACAGTTTCTCCATGTAAATATAAAAAAAAACTTTTGCCATTGAGATGTTACCGAAGAATCTGTGGTATTTATAGGAAAATTTGCAAATACACATGCATCAGTTCTCCTCATTTCCTTTGCTTGAGAAGCTGAAACTCGTGAATTATATACCAAACTGAAGGGACGTCACGAGTTTTAGACTCATGGGTGTGTTTCTTGCCATAAGTCTGAAACTGGGTGTACTTTCGTGAAGAGTAAAGGATACCTGGAATTTGTACGCCGATGAACTTGCAAATGAGTGAGGTGGTTTTCCTTGGTCATAAAAAAAAAGTGAAAAAAAAAATGTGTTATAGGTTGCTTGAAAGATGCAACAGAAACAGGCTTTTCTTGCATGATTGGCACACTCACCTCACCAATTGGACTCATTTAATCCCAATCGACATAACCGGTCAGGTATACCCCATTTCTGCTGCATACATTGTGAGTGACCGGTTTTGATATATACCCATTTCTCAAAAGAGACTTTTGGAAAAATAATTTTTGACAATTATTTTCAGTGGTTCTGATTATGATTTATATATTGCATATCAGTGGTTCTATTAATTTGCTTCTTGATGTTAGTGGTTGTATACTTTCTGTTCCATAAAAGCTTTGTAATTTTACATTGCTCTCAACTCAAGCCGTTGACAGCAGTAACAGGGAAGTCCTTACATTTATGTTCGAGGGGCATGCTTGCAGTTTTGCATTCTTTGCAATTTTCTTGATATTTTTATATTTTTCAAATGCATGTTTCATTTCCTGTGAATAATTTTATATTTTAAAACATTATTATATTAAAACATCCCGAATAATCCGAGGCATCCAAGTTGATTCGCCGAGTGGCGAGCAGCACTTCAAATGGTTTTTGTTGGCCAACCATGTTTTCTCAAAACAGAATGGCACTGTCTCAATTCCTGTTGTGGGTTCTATTTCTTCAGTTTATGGAAGAGGCCAGAAGACACGCAAAAGAGAAGCAGAGGAATCCACAACCACCAGAAGAGGAAGAAAGAAATGCGGCCACACAAGAAGCCATAAAGAACAAGAAGTCGTGGAAGAACTCACTCCTCTTTTGGAAGAGATCCGAGAAAAAGACCAAGACCAAGACCCCAAAGGCAACCAATCAATCAATGACTTCCCCATGGAGGAAGGGACACGGTGCCATCTCTGGACCCATTTATGGGATTGAAACAACCATAACTCCCATCTGCAGAGGGAGCCGTGTGCGGTCGGGGCCACTTGACAGCAACATCCCCTATGCATCTCTGCACCACCTTAACCACCAAAACATACGGGCTGCTAGGCCTATATACTTGGTCACTTAGTACATAAATGCAGATCCTCTCTGTATTATGTTTTTCTTTTTTAATTTTCACCAACTTATTTTTTCATTCACCTGGCAGAAGAGTTTGATGGGCTTTACCTATAGTAATTGTTTTGCGTCTTGGTTTGCTTGTTTCTCTTTGGCTGAGCCGTGCCATCACCCTGTTGGTCTTGCATGAAAGATGTGCAACATGAGTTGTTTATCGCTTCAATGGCAAACATAACACATAAAAAAATTGAAAAGAATTGTTTGTCGTGCATATGCGTGCGGCTCTAGGTGAAGACTTTTAGTTTTCTTCAGATATTTTTTAGCATTAGAACCAGCACCCCACTTCCCCCCCCCCCCCCCCCACCCCCACCCCCACCCCACACCCCACACACACACACACACACACATTTTGTATGCAATTTGCTCAACAAATGGGGTTCACATGTCACTTAGGGGACCTGCAAATGAGAAATTTATATGTTCATTGCCAGCCGGTAAGAGTACAACAAACTGCCTTGAGAAAACATACAGTTTTTTTTTTCACCGTGCAATTTTTGTCTAAACATCAGAAAAGAATGGGGTGATAAACCAAACCATGGCAACAGGTTTGTAGTTATGCATACAAAGACTGGCCCCACAATACTCCAAGGCTGAGCAAAATCGAGCCAAATTTGGTGAAGCCGAGATGTGAGGTCTAACTGCTGTTGATCTCATAAAAAAAGAGGAGCTGATGTGGATTTAAGATGATCATAAGCAGATTGGACAATATATAGTGAAGATCTACACCATCATCATTAAGTCTTATCTCAACTATACCGGTGAAGGGGTACAACACAGACTTTTCAAGAGGTCATTTATACCAGTACTACTCTCGTCGAAGCATGCTTAGTTTCAGAGTTCTGATAGGATCCAGGAATTAGTGTTGGTATGATTGCACCCAAGTGAAGATCTACATCAAGATTGATAAGATTTTGTGTCCTCAAGCTAAAGAAACGTTTGTAAATTTGACTCACATGGTGGGGAATCAGTATGATAACTTGATTCAATTCCTATGCACCTTTGCCCACGAATGCGTCAACTCCACCTAAAAATGATTGTTTGTGCCAAGACTTCCGGCAACTCTTTGAGAATAGTCACTTCTTGGCAGACTAAGATGGAGTTTCTTAAATTTGGTGAGAAAAAACCCAACGAGCTAGATATCCAAAACGGGTCAACATTTCAAAAATTCTCACATTTACAAAACCGAAAAGGTCAACTTGACAACAATTCATCTTTGAGGAGGAAGCTACTTAGATGGTTTAGGAGGTACGAATCTAAATTGATAGGGATTTCAATGGGTCGGGTTTGACCCAAACCTAACCTATACTGAACCCTATTAAATAAAGATTTGTTGATAAAAAAGGAGGTAAGATTAGAATGTTGGGATAAGCCACGATATGTGACAGTTACTCATTTTTTGGTAACTTTCTTTTTTGGTGTTTCATCCGATAAGTATACAGGGAGAGAACGGTTACGCTAATTGTTTCCTTGCTACAGCTACAAAAGGGTATCCATGAGCGACCCTGAAAGAAGCGCGCATACACAGAAAAACACAGAAGAGGGTTAAAGTAGCATACCTTTTCTGAGCTTTTTCGACTAAGGAGGCAAAGAGAGATCCTGCTCACCGACTGCTGAAGGAGCCTACGCTCATCGGAGGGCTGCAGTTAGACTGAAGAGCGAAGCTCATCCCGATCTAGCCACTAGCGCCTACCGCCAGCCACCGATCCAGGTTTACCGATGGCGGCATCAAGTACGCTTTCCCTTTTTTTGTTTTGTTATGCGCAGGTCCTTGGAGGATCCCCAACATTGGGTTATGGGCCCACACCATGCCTTCGCTGCACGGGCGATGGCATTTTTCCGGTGACTACCGCCATGGGGCGACAGTGTTTTCTAGAAAAGCGGAGTCATCGTAGGGCGACGTTGTGGGTAGTCGACGACAGGTCGTCGTTGGGCGACATGGTGTCACCGGTAGTTGGCGACTGTCGCCATGGGGCAACAGAGTAAAAAAAAAAATTGAACGGGTTTTTACCTGTGGTCGTCGGGATGCAGGAGTTTTTCACCGTCGTCGGGGGCAGCCATGGACTGTTGCTAAAAGGGGGGGGGGGTCGTCGGATCTCTGGTATTTCGTTTGGCAACGTGCAGCATAAGGGTTTTAAAACCCCTTCTCCCTGCTTCATCTGTTGTCAACAACAAGGTTTTCTCACTGCCGTCTGCAGGATGCCGTGGGTGTGTCGTCAAGAAGAGGCGGTTTTCGTCGGCCGCTTCACCGGCGTCGTGGTCTGTCCGACATCACGCAACATCCAGGGCGACAGAACCCCTTTTTTTTTGCTTTCCCCTCTACTGTCGAGCGATGGGGGTTGCCATGAAGGTGTGTCGTCGGGAAAATAGCGGCCTTCGATGGCCGATTCACCGGGGTCAAGGGCCATTCGGCGACGTACGACATTCGGGGCACTCCGTTGTTTCATTTTCAGTCGTGGGGCTGTGACGGGCGGCAGGGGATCCGGTGTGGTTTTCCAGAGATGCATCATCGGCGGGGCTCTGGTGTGGGTCACCGACAAGCTGAAAGGGGGACCCCCCCCTTCCAGTTTCATCGACTTCTGTAAACAGAAACCTTCGGGTTTCTGTTTTTTTATTTTTATTGGTGGAACTGGGTATGGGTCTGACCCAGATCCAGTCAATACCGGGTCTGACCCGGATCTGGTTAATACTGGGTCTGGCCTGGATCCGATTAGTACCGGGTCAGACCCAAATTCGGTTCATGTCGGGTTAGACCCGGATCCTATAATAACTGGGTTAGACCCGAATCTAGTTATAACTAGATCAGACCCAGATTCAGTAAGCGTCCAGGCACTATTTGGCCTAAACTAGATCAGAGGACTGATTCAGCTCTTTTTGAGACCGGTTTAGAGCCGTTTTTAATCGATTCCTTCCAGCTTCTCACTGGTTCCGAGATGCTAAGACCCTGTTTTCATGAATATAAGAAGATACATGGATTTTGGCATACAGTTATGGGGTTTTTATGAACTTTTATTCATACTTGACACCGGTTCATAAGGTTCAGAACTGGTTCAGACCCTTGGATGACCGGTTCAGGGCTATTTCATACCGGTTCAGAGTGCTTTCAGATCAATTCCTGCTTGAGGACCCAGAGTTTTATCCATTTAGGCTTAAATTTTGTTATTGTTCATGCATTTATTTGTAATTATGCATGCATAAATGAATGTATAACATTGACATCAAGGATAACTAGCTGATTTAATAAATTCATGTCACCAAAGTGACTGAATACACGTATATTGTCAAATTTTTGTACTATCATATAGATTTAGCCAATATTACTGTTGTACTTAGATTTATGAAACGATAAACGACCCAATGATAGTTTTATCGTGTTTGGAATTTAGGTAGGGTAAAATGAGACAAATATGTTGAGATACATTACACATGTGTATCCAAAGGTACCATGTGTTGATGGTCTAGCTTCACATGAGCCTCAATTTTACCAACTATGGTCAGTAGGCGTAATGATTATGCGTGTTGGAGCTCTTACCAAAATAGGACTCCGATGACTTTCTACACTTGTCTGGAAATAAGCATATTCAAGGCCTTTTATTTATTAATTTTTCCATCAAGCTTATCTCATATATGTTTTCTTTTGATACGTGTCTTTTGTCATGCAGTTTCTAATTTTGTGATTTTAGAAGGCTCAAGTTCTATACATTTTTTTGATGGATCTAACTTTAGTGATTGAAAAGAAATTGTTCTTTTTAC
Organism: Nuphar pumila; assembly: GCF_984573655.1. Taxonomy (NCBI): domain Eukaryota; kingdom Viridiplantae; phylum Streptophyta; class Magnoliopsida; order Nymphaeales; family Nymphaeaceae; genus Nuphar; species Nuphar pumila. The sequence continues at coordinate 32,705,370 of NC_143255.1, forward strand.
ATTAGGGTATATAGATTTAGATTTAGCCCTAAGGATAGATGAACTCGTTGCCCTGACTGATCAAAGCACTGTTGATCAAAAGATTACTTTTGATAAGTGGGAGCGCTCGAATAGGCTTAGCATGTTGCTTTTGCAATCTAAAGTGGCTAAGAATATTCGCAATGCTATCCCACAATGCAGGACAGTGAGAGAATTTCTAAGTGCTATTGAAGCACAATTTGTGAGTTCAAATAAGGCCAGAGCCAATACCCTAATGTCAAAGCTTATAACTATGAAATATTCTAGAGGGGGTAATATTCGTCAGCACGTTTTAAAAATGAGGAACATAGCGTCTCAGCTGAATGACATGAAACTGATCATTTCTGATTCTTTCTTAGTGCATTTGATTCTGGCGTCCTTACCTTTGGAGTATGGATCTTTCAAAATCTCTTACAACACACATAATGATGAATAAACATTTAATGAACTTATATCCAAGTGTGTTGAAGAGGAAGAGAGATTTAAAGGAGAGAAGGTGCAAAGTGCACATATGGCTTCTCATGGCTCCAAGGTAGGACCAAAGAAGAAAGCATTCAAGAAAAATGCTAGGAAGAAGCCAGCAGAGGATAAGACATCTCAAGGCAAGCAATCCGACTCTGCTCCCATAAAGTGATTCTTTTGCAAGAAGAATGAACACAGGAAGACAGATTGCATAAAGTACAAGAAGTGGTTTGAAAAGAAAGGTAATTTGTCATTTGTTTCTCATGATAATTTATTATAAATTCTTGAAAATAACTGGTGGATTAACTATGGTACTTTTGCTCATATTTCCAACTGTTTACAGTCGTTTCTGAATAGAAGGGAACCAACAATGCATGAGAAGAGCATCTATTTGGGGAACAAGATGCATTTGCATGTGAAGGGTGTTGGGACCTGCAGGATCACTTTAGATACAAGCGTAGATTTGGATCTGCATGATATCTTTTATGTTCCATCATATAGTAGAAACTTAATTTTAATTTCAAGATTGGATAAATTTAGATATTGCTTTAAATTTGAAAATTCCAAGTTATTCATATACATAAATTTTATTGAAATTGGTTATGCATCAGTTTATGATGGTTTGTATAAATTGAACATGAGGATCCAAACCTAGGAGTCTTTGACTTCTGAATATGCATTGGTTGAGAATAAACGTGGCATGATTAATGATAAATCCTACATGCTTTGGCATCAAAGGTTGGGTCATATCTTTGAAAAGAGAATAAAGAGACTCATAAATGAAGGGATCTTGAAATCTCTAGATTTTACCGACAATGACCCGTGTGTTGATTGCATAAAAGCTAAGCATACAAACATATATAAAGAAGGTGTTAATCGTAGTAGTGAGATATTGGAGACAGTCCATACAGATGTATGTTGACCGTTTACCCCCTGTTACACATGCGAGAAATATTGTCACATTTATTGATGACTATTGTAATACGTGTGAATTTTATCCGATAAGTAAACTTGAAATTTATGTCCTTGAACTGGTACAAGGATATTTTTATTATTGTATGTGTTATTTGTATTCGGATATCAGATATTTTGTTTGGATCTTCAATATCGGATTCATAATATTATGTTTGGATTTTTAATATTCCATTTGGATCTTAGATATCGGATCACTAAATTTGATATTTAATAAGTCAAATGGATTGGATCTCTAGTATTGGATCCTCATTATCAGGATCCTATTGGATATTGAATCCAGGATGAATGGAGTGGATCCACAAAGTTTAAATCAGATTCTTAGTAAGAAAACTTTTATATCGGACCTATAACATCTGATGGGGATTCGTAATAGTCTATACGAGGTTCGGATCCACAATATTGCATTTGGATCCAGGACATCAGAGACTTCAATATGACAATGGTCCAATTAGAATTTTATGTTTGGATCAATAATAGTGGTCTAGATCCATGTATGGTAATTCAGATCCATAGTGTGAAGAAAATTTTGGATCCTTAGATTCGTATTTCTTAATAAGGTTTTATGAGAATGATGGATCTTGGACCCATAATAAGTGGTTGAGATCCATGATAGTGTATTTGGGTTCAAAGAAATCTAGTTAGGGTTTATATTTAAATTTTTTAAAATGTAATAACCTTAAATTTTTATTAATTATTTGAATTTATACATAAGTTTTTGAGTTCGGGGCTGGAATCCATGTTTCGGATCCAGGACCCATATCAATTAGGGTCCATATATATAATATCATATACATGTATTATAAAAAGAAATAATAATAATAATAATAATATAAAATAAACATAAACTATACGTTAATGCAGGGATCCATAGTTGGATCCACATCACTTGAGAGACGCGAATCCAACACGTAGTTGGATCTCGGGTATCGAATCTAGACCCAGGCCGCACCCCTTGTTAAGAGTACGTTAAACAAAAACGCACACACACACACACACACAAACACACAACATTAAAGTTGTGCTGGCCCGATAAAATGGGTGTTAGGGTTCTCTCAGAACGCTAATGCAGCCGAAGGGGGGGTTATGTGCGCAGCCGCCGGTTGAAGGGAAGAAGGTAACCTACCTCCTTCCGTTTCGGGGCACCCTCCTACATAACTCCCCTCCCACACCCCTCTTCCTATCACGCTCTCTCTTTCCCTCTCGTGCTCTCTGGCACTCTCTCTCTCTCTCTCTCTCTCTCTCTCTCTCTCTCCCTTTCACGACAGAGGATCAGGCATGGCCAGCAGCCCTTCCCACTCGCGGTAGCAACAAAGACTCACACTGCTAGGTAGGTTTATATTGTTTTTCTTCTTTGGGTGCACCGTATGTTTAAGCATGCTGTGTGGGCGGCCAAAAATCTCTAATTGAAAAAGGGGATTTTTGGGCTTATGGTACCGCAAATCCCAAATCTCAGATAAAAAAATTTTTTTTTTTTTGGGGGGGGAGAGATTTCGGATTTTCGACTGTAGGGTTTCACTACGATTATGTGTGTGTATTGTGTTTCAAAGTCTGCATTGTGTTGTGTTCCATCCCAACTCAAGAAGTTTTGAAATTTTGAGGGTTGTTCATAAGGATACAATGATGGTGCCTTCGTGTAAGGCTAATCGGTAATATCCTTTGGTATGAATAGCTTAATGGATTTCTTGCTTACTGATTATCGAAAATCCAACTTTTAACTTCCACATTCACAATGATTAAGTGGGTAGGTTATGCTGCAATTTTTTTAGGGTGTTTATGGCATGTGTGCGAGCCTTTGCAGCACACACCCCTTTGTGGGTTTAATTTAGTGCAAAGGCAGAACCTCAGTTCTGTGTATTTACTATATACAATATAATAATGGGTTCTATGGGAGGTGAAATTAGAGTTCCTGATATATTGCTTAAAGGAACTTATAATAAGAACAATATTCTGTGTGGGATGTCTTAATCGTATACTGAAATCATTCGAAATTTAGAAAAAAAATATGGGCCTGGCTGTAGAAATAGAACTATTAAACCAAACTATCAAATTTTCCTGTTTAACATGAGAGGGTAATGAACTAAGTAATTGCAGTAGGGTACGATTAGTTCTGTTATTTCCATGAATAGACGTTGGGTGTACTTAGTATATCGCCTGAATGACATTAACCATATATTTGTGTCTTAAATTTTTGAAACATCTATACATAGTAAGTTCTGATTCTGCATGCTCTAGGCTTGAATGCAAAAGTTGTTCTACTAATCTGCATACTTGGCTTGGACATTAGGTTATGGTATTGTCTTAATCCTGACATGTGTATCTTACGCCAGACCATAAAGATAAACTTAAGTGATGAATGCTGTTTTCTTTTACTTAAAACGTTCTGCAACAAATTCATTAGAGTACTTCCGGATTAGTATTAAGGGACTATATTGGTCCTGTGGCAGCAGGGGTATGAACAGAACCATTTAGAAGTTACATTTGCTGAAAAAAATCTATAATTACTTTGTTTGTCAAGATTTGGTTAACCCATTCACAGTCATGCATTAATTCCTGTGAACTTGTGTTACATACGACCCTGCATATATACATAAAATGTGCTACAGACCTGTGTCTTGCACGAGTTGTAGTAAGTTAAGTGAGAAGTAATAATAAGTCTGAGTTGGTATTATCATTCATGCAATATGTAAAGTCTGACGGTTGGAATTTGACATGTAAAATATTTGTATTGAACATTGAAGTTTCTGGTTACTTACTTCCTTGTATTCGGTTGTATCAAACTTTCAATTGTTTTAGCAGCATGTATTACGTTTAGTTAGTAAATGGTTTCATATGCAAGCATCGACCATCAGCATGAACATAAAGTCCCTTTTTGAGTAATATGATACATGGAATATTTGCTCAGTATGATATAACCATGGAATATACTTTAAAGCATCTGAATTTGTATGCATCTGTTGGACTATATTAAAGGATTATTTTTCCTCATATGTAATTGTTAAGGTTTATTGTTGGCACATGGGTTGCCAAGACAGGGTATAAAGGATTATGCACTGATCCTCAAGTTTTGACATGAATACACAAGTGCAGTGATTTCTGCCTGACTGGTTTAAAGGTACAGGGGCTTCTGTGCTTGACTAGTTTAAAGGCACCGGAGCACTTTGAGTGTGTATTTGAAAATTTTTACCTAATTGGGCAATATGGGTTGGGTACCTGATGCAGATACTTGGGTTAATGAGCTTGCAGTCAATGAAAATTATACTAGTGAGAAACTTAAATTTAAATTTTGTGAGCTTGTTTGGTTTAAAGATACTGGGGCATCCGTGTTTGACTGGTTTAAAGGTATCGGATCACTCTGAGTGGGTCTGTGCAATCAAATAGACAAAAATTGGCTTGTATATTTTTGTAAGATAATGAATGTTGAGGATCTACAAAAATAGTAATAGTAAATTAATTTTGGGAAAAATAAATAAATAAAATATCAACCCACTTAGATTCGGGGTTACCTTGGAGAGGGTAGGTGGTACGAAACTCTGAGAACTTGTGTTTCTTGTTTCAAGCTACAATGACTGGTTGTTCCCCAGTCCTCAGAGTTTTGGTACTCAGACTACCAATGTGTCATAGGTGGTAGCTCTTTGTTCTTCTGCAGAAATTAGAGATGCATCCTGTTTTAGTTTTGGGCCTTTGAGAGGTTCTCTCGGTCACTGGTCGCTCCCTTAGAATTTACAGTTTCAGTTATAATATTTGGGTTAATAAAATATCAATGAATAATGAACCCTCGAATGTTCTCTTTTGAAATGGTTGTTTTGCCCGCGTGTCTCCGTGGGATAATTAAAGATAAACATTTGAATTAGATCATCTTAGGTATCACATCTGAGTAGGTAGTGACAGATTTACAATTATACTCATATACCATTATTTTTGAAATGTAGTCTTTTGCTTTTGGCATTCAATGGAATATGTGGTTATGAGATATTTAAATATTGCTAATGATGTGACTTGCCAGTTAGCGTCTGATAAATTGTTGATTATCGTAGCGTAGATCTTTACTTATTCTTGTATTGCTGGAAATCATACACTGCACCCATATCACATACTTGACAGATGATATACCTACAAAAAAAAATTACAGTAATTCCTACTTAGACAGTTGTAGTTTAATTCTTACAAATCTACCATTTTCAGGTGAAGAATAGAACATCATGAGTTGCTACGGGATAGAGTGGTGATCGAGATGTTAGCTTTATTGTGTTCCCGGGACATCTCATATTAAATTTCAATCTATTAAAAATTTTGTTACTTAGAAACTCTAATGTCATTATTTATTTAGAATAAATGTTATTGCTTGAACACTCATGTAATGCGCTTGAATGCTTAATCCAATGAAATGATTATTTTCGTTGTTAAAAAAAATCCTCTAAAAATTTGGGTTAAAATTTTAGGGTGTTACAGTTATGGTATCAGAGTTTGAGAATAGTAAATCAAAGATCATGATCATGCCACACCCTACGATCGCTTTGTGAGTATAATTTGTTTTGTTAGTGGTTATGTTACTTGTTCATTTTATTGTGATGCTTATATTAGCATATAGGTGAATTCACACCTACAAATGATTAATTTTGAGCTATTAGGTGAATAACACATCATGCCTATAAATGATTAGCTTTTAGGTTATTTACTTATCATGCCTACAAATCATTAGTATCGACCTACTAGGTGAATGATGTATCACGCCTACATAGTTTCATTATAGATGATTGTATTATGATTGTCTGAATGTATCTAGTATAGTTGCATAGATTGATTGATGTGTGTATCATGAATATCTGACTAAATTTCTTAGTAGATATGTTCATGTGTTTCACGTCAAAATAATTGAATGTGATGTGATGAAAGAATTATCAATGCTCATAAAATGATGAAATGATCTGAATGTCTTAGATACATATATGATTTGAGTCTTGTGTGCATAACTCGAACTACGTAGAAGTTACATATCTTGAGGTTTAGTTGATTCTTGGTATATGCAAGATCACATTGTATAGAACTCATGCTTTGGTTACACATGCTTCAAGGTTAAATTTGAAAAATGTAATGTTCCTTATAGCAATGATATAATGCATAGGATAATATGCTTTTGTTTGATATGATTGAAATGCCATGTCATCTAAAATTTTGAAAGCATGTGATATATGATTAAGTTCAATAGTAAACTATGGTTCATGGAACCTTATTGGTGAAAGGTGTGATTTTATGATTTTTAGTGCCATATGAAGTTATGTGATGCATATTGATGATAGGTATGCTTGTGCCCATATTGGTGGTTGTCGACCCTAAGAGCGGTTATTTGTACTTATGCATATATCACGATTTTGGCACCTATTGATGACTTGTCTCCAATGGATTATCTGTGAGGGTATGTATGACCAAGATCAAGTAATCTGGCTAGAGTGGTAGATCTCTGTGAGGTAGTACATTATTCAAGAACGAGCAGCCGCAAAGATGGTGAATTCCTGTGAGGAAGTGTATTGTCCAAGACCAGGTATACCCTCTAAGGCAGTAATTTCTTGTAAGGTCGTGCATTTCTCAGACCAGGTGATCCGGCGTGGATCTTGTTAATCTTTAATTAATAAAGAGTTATGGTAAATTGGGAGAATTTGTTGAGATTGATTGATATAGTCAGTTAGAGATCAATAGATTTGGCTTTAGTTATAGCAGAATTGAATTGTTATTGATTTTAATTCTTGATATAATGACATGTTTGTGTCTTTTGTGGATAGAAGGACCACTCTGTGAGAGATTCTAGACCTTGATTTGAGGATATGTTTGGGTCTTCTGTGAAAAGATGAGGTCATTTTGAGAATAACATCTTGAGTGAGGTTACGACATGTGACAACTAGCCGCACAAGGCATTGAGAAATGAGAATAAGTGAAGGTTATTCAGGACAAAGAGTCTGTTATAAATAGCGAGGACAACAAACAATGCCGTGATTATGATAAAGAAAACTCCATCCAATAATCAAGAACAAGCTAAAGGAATAGCAGGTCGTGTCTATCATCTGTGACTAAACAAGTAGAAAGTAGTGAACATATACTCTAACTGTCTTAGGTTAAGACTTTTCGTGATTTAGTACAATTTTGCCATCAAAGAAATCATGTATGAATTTTGTCGAGACCAAATTTTAGCGTCAAACTTCTCTTAGAAACTCATTGTGTGTTATCCCGATCCTTATATGTTGGGAGTTCGCACACATATGTGCATCCTTGTCGATACCAATTCTCTCAGACTACGATCTGTACAGGAATCTTAAAATGAAATTTTGAGGATGAAATTCTTTTTAGTGGGAAAGGATGTAATACCCATGAATTTTATCCGATAAATAAACTTGAAATTTATGTCCTTAAACTGGTATAAGGGTATTTTTATTATTGTATGTGTTATTTGTATTCGGATATCGAATATTTTGTTTGGATCTTCAATATCGAATTCATAATATTATATTTGGATTTTTGATATTCCATTTGGATCTTAGATATCGGATCACTAAATTTGATATTTAATAAGTCAAATGGATTGGATCCCTGGTATTGGATCCTCATTATCAGGATCCTATTGGATATTGGATCTAGGATGAATGGAGTGAATCCACAAAGTTTAAATCAGATTCTTAGTAAGAAAACTTTTATATCGGACCTATAACATCTGATGGGGATTCGTAATAGTCTATACGAGGTTCGGATCCACAATATTGCATTTGGATCCAGGACATCAGAGATTTCAATATGACAATGGTCCAATTAGAATTTTATGTTTGGATCAATAATAGTGGTCTAGATCCATGTATGGTAATTCAGATCCATAGTGTGAAGAAAATTTTGGATCCTTAGATTCGTATTTCTTAATAAGGTTTTATGAGAATGATGGATCTTGGACCCATAATAAGTGGTTGAGATCCATGATACTGTATTTGGGTCCAAAGAAATCTAGTTAGGGTTTATATTTAAAAATTTAAAAATGTAATAACCTTAATTTTTTATTAATTATTTGAATTTATACGTAAGTTTCTGAGTTCAGGGATGGAATCCATGTTTCGAATCTAGGACCCATATCAATTAGGGTCCACATATATATATATATATATATATATATATATATATATATATATAATATCATATATATATATATATATTATAAAAAGAAATAATAATAATAATATTATAAAATAAACATAAACTATACGTTAACGTGAGGATCCACAGTTGGATCCAGCCTGTGGATCCACATCGCTTGAGAGACGTGAATCCAACACGCGGTTGGATCTTGGGTCTCGAATCCGGACCCAGGCTGCGCCCCTTGTTAAGAGTACGTTAAAACACACACACACACACACAACATTAAAGTTGTGTTGGCTTGATAAAATTGGCGTTAGGGTTCTCTCAGAACCCTAACGCAGCCGAAGCGGGGGTTATGTGCACAGCCGCCGGGTGAAGGGAGGGAGGTAACCGACCTCCTTCCATTTCGGGGCACCCTTCTACATAACTCCCCTCCCACACCCCTCTTCCTCTCACACTCTCTCTTTCCCTCTTGTGCTTTCTGGCACTCTCGTTCTCTCTCACTTTCTCAATCTCCCTTTCACGACAGAGGATCAAGCATGGTCGGCAGCCCCTCCCACTCGCGGTAGCAACAAAGACTCGCACTGCCTGGTAGGTTTATACTATTTTTCTTCTTTGGGTGTACCGTATGATCAAGCATGTTGTGTGGGCGACTGAAAATCTCTAATTGAAAAAGGGGATTTTTGGGCTTATGGTACCAGAAATCCCAAATCTCAGTTTTTTTTTTTGGGGGGGGGGGGGGGTGAGATTTCGGATTTTCGACTGTAGGGTTTCACTGCGATTATGTGTGTGTATTGTGTTTCAAAGTCTGCATTGTGTTGTGTTCCATCCCAACTCAAGAAGTTTTGAAATTTTGAGGGTTGTTCATAAGGATACAATGATGGTGCCTTCATGTAAGGCTAATCGGTAATATCCTTTGGTATGAATAGCTTAATGGATTTCTTGCTTACTGATTATCAAAAATCCAACTTTTAACTTCCACATTCACAGTGATTAAGTGGGTAGGTTATGCTGCAATTTTTTTTAGGGTGTTTATCGCATGTGTGTGAGCCTTTGCAACACACACCCCTTTGTGGGTTTAATTTAGTGCAAAGGCAGAACCTCAGTTCTGTGTATTTACTATATACAATATAATGGGTTCTATGGGAGGTAAAATTAGAGTTCCTGATATATTGCTTAAAGGAACTCATAATAAGAACAATATTCTGTGTGGGATGTCTTAATCCTATACTGAAATCATTCGAAATTTAGATAAAAAATATGGGCCTGGCTGTAGAAATAGAACTATTAAACCAAACTATCAAATTTTCCTGTTTAACATGAGAGGGTAATGAACTAAGTAATTGCAGTAGGGTACGATTAGTTTTGTTATTTCCATGAGTAAACATTGGGTGTACTTAGTATATCGCCTGAATGACACTAACCATATATTTGTGTGTCTTAAATTTTTGAAACGTCTATACATAGTAAGTTCTGATTCTGCATGCTCTAGGCTTGAATGCAAAAGTTGTTCTACTAATCTGCATACTTGGCTTGGACATTAGGTTATGGTATTGTCTTAATCCTGACATGTGTATCTTACGCCAGACCATAAAGATAAACTTAAGTGATGAATGTTGTTTTCTTTTACTTAAAACGTTCTGCAACAAATTCATTAGAGTACTTCCTGATTAGTATTAAGGGATGATATTGGTCCTGTGGCAGCAAGGGTACGAACATAACCATTTAGAAGTTATATTTGCTGAAAAAATTCTATAATTACTTTGTTTGTCAAGATTTGGTTAACCCATTCACAGTCATGCATTAATTCTTGTGAACTTGTGTTACATACGACCTTGCATATATACATAAAATGTGCTACAGACTTGTGTCTTGCACGAGTTGTAGTAAGTTAAGTGAGAAGTAATAATAAGTCTGAGTTGGTATTATCATTCATGCAATATGTAAAGTCTGACGGTTGGAATTTGACATGTAAAATATTTATATGGAACATTGAAGTTTCTGGTTACTTACTTCCTTGTATTCGGTTGTATCAAACTTTCAATTGTTTTAGCAGCATGTATTACGTTTAGTTAGTAAATGGTTTCATGTGCAAGCATCGACCGTCAGCATGAACATAAAGTCCATTTTTGAGTAATATGATACATGAAATATTTGCTCAGTAAGATATAACTATGGAATATACTTTAAAGCATCTAAATTTGTATGCATATGTTGGACTATATTAATGGATTATTTTTCCTCATGTGTAATTGTTATGGTTTATTGCTGGCACCTGGGTTGCCAAGCCAGGGTATAAAGGATTCTGCATTGATCCTCAAGTTTTGACATGAATACACAAGTGCGGTGAAATATGATTTCTGCCTGACTGGTTTAAAGGTACCGGGGCTTGTGTGTTTGACTGGTTTAAAGGCACTGGAGCACTCTTAGTGTGTATTTGGAAAATCTTGCCTAATTGGACAATATGGGTTGGGCACCTGCTGTGGGTACTTGGGTTAATGAGCTTACAGTCAATGAAAATTATATTAGTGAGAAACTTAAATTTAAATTTTGTGAGTCTAACTGGTTTAAAGGTACTGGGGCATCCGTGTTTGACTGGTTTAAAGATACCAAAGCACTCTGAGTGGGTCTGTACAATAAAATATACAAAAATTAGCTTGTATACCTGATCATGCATAATATTTTGTATTTCATTAATCATTATTTATGCATCATCCATGTTAAAATTGATTTAAAAACCCTGTTTTATTGTTAGTTTTGAGAAACCACTTTGAAATAGAAATTATCAGAAAATTGTGTTTTTAATGTTTTTATTAGATTTAGATTTTTTTAATTGTAGTTCAATTAGTTTAGGTTCATATTAGCTAAATTTTAATTAGTTTAGTAAGTTTTGATTTTTAGAAAAATATGTTTTTCAGAAGAGACCTTGTTTTGGAAATTAGCGAAAAACTTCGTACTCTTTTTTAAAAACTTGTTTTAACCTAATTAGATCATTATAAATACATCTTTTTCAGCCATGGAGGTTGTTTTTTCAACAGCCTTCTTGCTTCCCCTCCTTCTTGCCTCCCTCTTCTCTCTCTCCCTTGCTTCTCCTCTCTCTTTTGCCGATTTCTTTCTCTCTTACTCTCCTCTTCTTCTCCTTCTCTCTTTTTTTCTTCAAGCTTCGAATCCTTTCATCATCGACAACTTCTTCTTCGTCGGGGCAGCATGGATGCAGCTGGATTGACCACCTTCTTCTTCCCAACCTCTCATTCGGGGGCAATCCGCAACGGTTTGCTTCTTTCTCCCTCATCTTCGTAGATTTTAAATTCATAACATGCATTGTTTTTTTCTGCAGATTCATAGCATGTAGCGTAATATGAATTATTGCAATTAGTTTTGTATATTTGTTTTAGCCATTTTATTAGAAAAGAAAAGAAAAAAATCGGTAATGTATAGTTCAACATATAGCGTTTTTAGTTTGCTTTTATTCAGTCAGTATTTGTTTCTTTTCAATTGTTTCAGCGTTTTACTCACTGCATGTTAATTTTTAATATTTAGTTCAACGTCTTAGTCATTCCCTGGGTTTTATTTTTTGTTATTTAGTCAGTTCGTACAACGTGTTTTGTGATATTTGCATTCAGTGTCTTGTGATAATTAGAAGCAGCATCTATTTGATTAACGTTTTATTTTATTAGCTTTTATTATGATATATAGTGAGGTTTTAGATTATTAGGTTTCATCTATATTATACAGTTACGTTTGTAAGTGAAGTGTTTAGTCAATTAGGTGCACCTTTATTATTTAGGATTCACGTTTTTAGCATGTCGTCTTAGTTAGTTTGAGAGTAATTGAAAAAAAATCATTAACTGTTAAAGTAACAATCTTTGGTTACATAGGTTGTAGCTTAATTCATGTTTGACTAAGTTTAAGGTTCAGCATTCATTCAATTCTTTATAGTTAAATTGGTTATTTGCCCATTAATTAGTTAGGAGTTAGATTGTTTAGTTTAGGTATCATATTGCACGTTCTTGTTGTTTGATTTACCAATTTCATAGGTAGGATAATGTAGTTAATTTGTAATACATTGGTTAGTGTCATTCATTAGTTCATTAGTTTTTTTTATCTTGCATATAGTTAATACTAGTTTTACTTGATTCGGGTTAGCCGATTAGAATTAGGTTGTTAATCAATTTTCTTACTTTAGTTGTTATTTTTTTTATTTGTTGATGCTAGATTGATTAGTTAGTTAATTTATCTTGTTAGGTTGATTGCTTTCTTGATCCGTAGGCTAGTTAGTTTCTTGATTTCTTGAACTAGTTAAATTCTTGTTAGTTAGGTTGTTTTGCTATTTTGTCTCATAGTATAAGTTGTTACGAGTTGATTTCTTGAAATAGTTTAGTTCATGTTTAGTTAGTTTAGTCAATTCAACTCTTGTTTTTGCTAAATTCTTTTTATCATTAGTTCATAAATTTGTGTTAGTTGTCTGCGTACTGTGTGTTTTGTGTTTTTGTGTTTTGCAGGTAAGCATTGAAACGTACGGTAGAGCTATTTTTGTGTCCTCGAAGTACCCTCTGAGGTCCCCTCAAGCCCTCAGAGGGCAAAAGAAAACATGCATTACCTATTCCATTAAAGGGAACACAAGAGAACTACTAAGAAGACTCGAATCACTGATGACATTTTCTCTTCCTTAAGAATTAGTTTTTATTTTTATTTTTATTATTTGGGTTGTAATAAGGTCATTAATTATTGTTTAAAGTCCTCCGCAGAGGGTTGCACTCTCTCCTTATTTATTCAATTAATTGATTTTTATTTTAAAGGCAATAAAGCATAGTTAGATTGTGTGTTTGAATACAAGTATCGCCCATTCCCTAAGATCAACCCAGATTCCACCACTCATGCGAGCCGATTTTTATTATTTGGTGTTTGGCTTTCACACTTGTTTTCATTAAAAATATTGTTTTAAAAACTGTTTTCATAAAACTCACACCAATACCTTTGTAAGATAATGAAGGTTGGGGATCTACAAACAAAGTAATAGTAAATTAATTTTGGGAGAACACACCAAAATTTTGTGAAAAATAAATAAATAAAATATCAACCCACTCAAATTCAAGGTTACCTTAGAGAGGGTAGGTGGTATAAAACTTCGGGGACATGCGTTTCTTGTTTTGAGCGACAATGGCTCGTTGGTCCCCAGTCCTCAGAATTTTGGTACTCAGACTACCAATGTGTCCTAAGTGGTAGCTTTTTGTTCTTCTGCAGAAGTTAGGGATGCATCCTGTTTTGGTTTTGAGCTTTGGGGAGGTTCTCTCAGTCACTGACCGCTCCCTTAGGATTTACAGTTTCAGTTAAAATATTTGGGTTAATAAAACACCAATGAATAATGAACCCTCGAATGTTCTCTTCTGAAATGGTTGCCTTGACCCGCGTGTACCCGCGGGATAATTAAAGATAAACAATTGAATTAGATCATCTTAGGTATCACATCTGAGTAGGTAGTGACAGATTTACAATTATACCCATACACCGTTATTTTTGAAATGTGGTCTTTTGCTTTTAGCATTCAATAGAATATGTGGTTATGAGATATTTAAATATTGCTAATGATGTTATTTGTCAGTTAGCTTCTGATAAATTATTGATTGTCGTAGCATAGATCTTTACTTATTCTTGTATTGCTGGAAATCATACACTGCACCCACATCACATACTTGATACATGATATACCTGCAAGAAAAATTACTTTAATTCCTACTTAGACAGTTGTAGTCTAATTCCTATAAATTTACCATTTTTTAGGTGAAGAATAAAACATCATGAGTGGTTGCGGGATGGGGTGTTGATCGAGATATTTGATTTATTGTGTTTTTGAGATATCTCAGATTAAATTTCAATCTATTAAAATTCTTGTTACTTGGAAACTCTGATGTCATTATTTATTTAGAATAAAATAAATGTTGTTGCTTGAACATTCCAGTAATGCGCCTGAATGCTTAATCCAATGAAATGATTGTTTCCGTTGTTAAAAAAAATCCTTTAAAAATTTAGGTTAAAATTTTGGGACATTACAACTATTCACGGTATATGTATCTCTACTTGATTTTCAAAAAATCTGATATTTTTCAAATGTTAAAGGAATTTAAGAAAGAAGTAGAGAAATAAACCGATAAAGTTATCAAGATAGTTAGGTCTGATAGAGGCGGCAAATATTATGGTAGGTTTACTGAGATGGGGCAAAGGGAAGGACCATTTGCATGATTTCTCAAAGAGGAAGGTATTGCACCTCAATATATCATGCCTGGTAGTGCCTATCAGAATGGTGTAGCTGAAAGAAGAAATCATACCCTTAAAGAAATGGTCAGAGCCATGTTGAATTATTCAACACTTTTCATGAAGTTATGGGGTGAAGCCTTAAGGACTGATGTGCATATTTTGAATAAGGTTCATACAAAATCTGTGCCTAAAACTTCCTACGAGTTGTGAACAGGTAGAAAACCATCATTGTCCTATATGTATATATGGGGATGTTCTGTAGAGGCTAAATTGTATAACCCTCTCATTAAAGTCTTTGATCCAAGAACAACCAGTGGATATTTCATTAGTTATTCAGAGATATCAAAAGGATACAGGTTTTACTGTCATCTCATTCACTACAGATTGTTGAAACGGATAAGGTAAAGTTCCTTGAAGATGGTTCAGTAGAATTAAGTGCACTTTAAAACTTTGGTTTTGAGGAAATACAGGATCCAGTTTCATTACCTGTTAAGAAAAACACTGAGAGATACCACATTATTATCTCTAATGATGATGTGATTGATCACCCGGTTGTTGATGCACAAATCCAAAGTGAACCTATTGTGGACAATGCAGATGAGCACGAATAGGATGAACAGGTTCAATATGAGCCTGAAGAATGAACTGTTTGGAGATCCATAAGAGTTAGAAAATCTGTCATACATCCATATTATGTGGTGTACCTTCAGGAGCCTGATGATTTCATAGATATAGATGATGACCTGTTGACTTTTATGAAAGTTGTTGAAAGCAAACAATCTTTGCACTGGATAAAAGCCATGAAATAAGAGTTGAACTCTATGGCTAAGAATCAAGTGTGTGATCATGTTGAGTCACCTAAAGGAGTAAAACTCATAGGGTGTAAATGGGTCTTTAAGACCAAAATGGACTCCAAAGGTGACATAGAGAGACATAAGGCAAGATTGGTTGCTAAAGGGTTCACCCAGATGGAGGGCATTGACTATAATGAGACATTTTCTCCTATCTCAACTAAGGAGTCAATGAAGATAATTTTGGCCCTCGTAGCTCATTATGACTTAGAGCTACATCAGATGGATGTGAAAACATCATTTCTCAATGAGGATCTGAATGAAGAGGTATACATGGAACAACCTCTTGGTTTCTCTGAAGATGATTGTTTGGTTTACAAACTTAACAAATCAATATATGGACTTAAATAGGCCTCCCGACAATGGTATATTAAATTTTTTCAAGTCATTGTGACTTTCAAATTTACAGAAAACATTATTGATCAATGTATATACCTTAAAGAAAGTGGGATTAAGTTCATTATATTGATGTTGTATGTGGATGATATTTTGTTGACAACCAACGATATAAAGTTACTTCCAGAGACAAAATAGTTTCTTGCATCACATTTTGATATGAAAGATATGGGTGAGGCTTCTTATGTACTTGGCATTGAGATCCGTCAAGACAGAGCAAAAGGTTTTTTAGGCCTCTCCCAAAGATCTTACATAAATAAAGTATTAAAGCGATATGGAATGAAGAATTGTTCTTCTGGTTCAACACCCATATCAAAAGGTGATAAATTGAGCCTAAAGGATTGTCCACAGAACGAAATTGACAAAGCACAGATAAGTGATTATCCATATGCATCAGTTGTTGGCAGCTTGCAATACGTGCAAACTTGTTCACGTCCAGATATTTCTTTCGTAGTAGAGATGCTTGGTAGATTCGAGTCTAATCCAGGCATATCTCATTGGAAGGTTGCTAAAAAAGTCTTGCGGTATTTGCAATGGACAAAAGACTATATGTTGACGTATCATAAAGTTGATCATCTCAAGGTCGTTGGCTACTCAAATGCGAACTTAGGAGGATGCCTTGATAGTAGACAGTCTACTACTGGGTATGTCTTCTTACTTGCTGGAGGAGCAATTTCTTGGAGGAGTGGGAAGCAGACGACCACTGCTACTCACACCATGAAGGCAAAATTCATAGCATTGTACGAGACTACTTCGCAGGCTATATGGTTGAAGAACTTCATATCACAGTTAAAGGTGGTTGATTCCATCGAGAAGTCACTGAAGGTCGACTGTGATAATGAAGTTGCAGTATCCTTTTCGAACAACAACATAAGTACTATGTTATGCAAGCATATGGAGCTAAAATATTTTGTTGTTAAAGAAAGGACAGAGAATCATCTAGTGCATATTGTTAATATTGGTACCAAAGAGATGATTGTTGATCCTCTTACTAAAGGGATAGCACTGAGATTATATTCCGAACGTGTATTGAGGATGGGCTTGTTAAACTCTTTTTGACATATGCATATGAATAAAGTGAACACATACAATTTATTGATTCTCATTATGGTTGTTAATCTCATAAGGATTAGAGATTTAACTAAGGATCTGTAGAATAGATTTTTGTAAAGGCCAATCTATTCATCAAGCAATTCTCATAAAGTTTACTGGTTTATCGTCGGAACAAGTGAGAGAATGTTGGGATAAGCCACGATATGTGGCAATTAACCATTTTTTGGTAACTTTCATTTTTGGTGTTCCATCCGATAAGCATACAGGGAGAGAACGGTTACGCTAACCGTTCCCTTGCTATAGCTACAAAAGGGTATCCATGAGCGACCCTGAAAGAAGCGAGCATACAGAGAAAAACACAAAAGAGGGTTAAAGTAACATACCATTTCTGAGCTTTTTCGACTAAAGAGGGAAAGAGGGATCCTGCTCATCGACTGCTGAAGGAGCCTGCGCTCATCGAAGGGCTGCAGTCCGACTGAGGAGCGAAGCTCATCCCGATCCAGCCACCAGCACCTACCGCCAGCCATCAATCCAGGTTCACCAATGGCGGCATCAGGTACGCTTTCCCTTTTTTCTGTTTTGTTGTGCGCATGTCCCTGGAGGATCCCCAACATAGAATCCATGTTGGACCTAAAAGGTTGAATTAGTATATGGAGTCGTGCATCGTTTGTGAAATTTCATACCAAAGCAGTGTCCCACTCGACTTCTGATTAAGACTGTAATTTTTTAATGTAAAAAACTAAAAGAGTTATTTTACTGGGTCTGGTTTATGTAATCTTTACAGGACACAAAATATGGAATTTTTTATATTAGGCCAGATAGGACACATCCGAATCTGATACCAGCACCTCAAAGTCAGATTTGAGTTCGAATACACCCCTCATCTGAACCGTTTCCACCCCTATAAGTTGAGCATACTGTGTTGGGAATCATTTGCTAAATCCTTCATTCGATGCTTTGGACCCTCCACCAGAATCAACCATAATGTACCCCATAGAGGGTTCACAACCCAGGATCATCCCTGGGTATCATGGGGAATTCGAGAGGTTGAGTAACTCCGTTTTACGAGGTGATCACAAGAAACCCTCACAGAGACTTCTATTTCTGGGTTGAGAGCTGAAGTCAGGATTGAAATCCAAGCATCAAGGCCAGCAAGTTTGATAGAATGCTTTGTAGACAAGTTGAGAAAAATACTCTCAAGGCTGATGGCGAAGCATATGCTTCATCCAAAGAATCTCCAAAGCACTAGTAGTGTTAGGGATGCAAACGATTCAGATCTGGAACAGCTAAATACATTGGGGAGTCGGATCCAGAAAACCAAAATTTGCAAAACCACCGTCTTGGACCCTACACATTTGAATCCTGGTGACAAAATTGAGAATGTAAATATTAAAAATTTGTCCAAAGAGTAAATGAGGGCTGAGAGGAAAGGTCCTTGGAATCCACAAAAACCCGAAAAAAAAAATCTTGGGCGAAAAAAGTAACTGCCATCAAACATGCCCATAGAATATTTAGCATTAACGGCATTGCATCACCTGATGCCCGAGAACAACTTCGGAAGAAGCCAGACTTGCTTGAATGCACGTATTCAGATCAAGTCCATCCTCAACCAAGGACCTTTCTCTAGCACTTTTGCCATAGAACACATTGCTCATTCAAAATGACATTCAATTCAGTGCTGCATCATGATTCAAAAAGAGCCATGGCTCAACCACCGCCTCAATTACTTTAGATGGCCTCACACCCATTTGTCATCAGTGTGTGATCAAAGTTTATTTCTTTTATTTCTGAACTAAATAAGGATCAGATATACCCAGTTCTCGGGTTCTGCCAAGTTCACGAATAAGTCACCAGATGAACACAGTTTAAGGGTCTGTCCTAATTGTTCCTCACCAAAGTCGTTCCTGGAATTGAGCCAACTATTTATAAGAGAAAAACACGATTAAGTGCCTGAAGAAGCAATAACCGCTTACTTGCAACTTGAATGCAAGAAATTACAGAGCCACATGCCACCGAGGTGGTATCCCATGTGGTAAACGGGATCTGGGGCCAAGCTGAAGCCCCAGGTTCGAATCCCTCTGACATGGGGCTTAAGAGATATCTGGTAGGGGTCGGTCTAACCACAGCTTGCCTTTCAAAAAAAAAATTACAGAGCCACAGGGTGAAGCACCCACAAGTCGAACTCCAGAAGAAATTGGGTCTGAGGCACACCATTATCCCAAGACAATCACCTACTTCTGAACTTAAATCGGATGCTTAATGATCCTTGATTCAGTACACCAGTCTATAGAGGTTTAACTAACTAGTTACAAAGATGTACGTCCTAAGCAACCAGCATTCAAAAAGGCCAATAGACCGACCAGAAACATTTGAGGAATTCTTCAACATCTGCACTGAGTAGGACCAAGGCAGCTTCATTTTTCTGAATTAGCAGAAAATCAAATCTGAAGAAGCGGCAATGCCATTATGGCACCAAGAACTGAGAATATAAACAGCAGCAGCCAAAATGGAATTTTGTTAGTATGCCGACCATTCCTTTTGTCAATCACTCTGTCATCAGCTTCTCTTTCAATGTCTCCAGTTGCAGATGCAGCATGAGGTTGTTCTTTCTCTGCCAACCTATCTGAATTCAGCTTTTCTAGATTTTGTTGCTGGTTGTACTTCTCAACGTGTTCTGGGAACATTTTTCTGAACATTGGACTACAAAAGAAAACAAATAACTAAAAACCGTTTTCTTCCAAACTAGAGCATCAGAAGATGAAGATAGAACATAAAACTATTGTGTACTCGGAAGTATGAAACTTTTATAAGGGTCAATTCCAAAAGTTGTTTCCTTTTTTCAAGCACAACTTGGTGTGGGCTGAAGACCTTAATAGAGAACCCCAAGTAGGTAGGCCCAACCCAACAACAAAGACTGATCATCAATGAAAATTATAAAAGCACAGAAA
Organism: Nuphar pumila; assembly: GCF_984573655.1. Taxonomy (NCBI): domain Eukaryota; kingdom Viridiplantae; phylum Streptophyta; class Magnoliopsida; order Nymphaeales; family Nymphaeaceae; genus Nuphar; species Nuphar pumila. Next base: position 32,725,438 of record NC_143255.1, read on the forward strand.
ATTTTGCTGAATGAAAGTATTCATTTACCTCTTACAGTTGAATGCAAGTGAAGCCTGGGCAAGCCTTTGCTTTTCAGCATCAGTAGTAGACACACTGCCAGTGGTAGGACTATTATCCATCTGCACAGGTTAAAAGAAATAGTTAAGCTACAGGAAATAAAATCTTTTGGAATAAAATGAGAAAAGACCTAACAAACAGCTGAAAGATTAAAAATGACCCAAACTTGAAACATCATGGACTCTGTGCCCCAGTAAAGTTGGTATGACTCAGAAGTCAGAACCTATGTCACGTAAGTGCAGGTGTGGGTGAAGATGTGAAGGGTGCAACATGGCAGTGACAAAAAGATTGGGTGTCGGAGTGTGGATATATATATATATATATATATATATATATATATATATATATATATATATATATATATATATATATATATAGGACTCTGTTAGGGTCAACTGAATCCAGTTTTGGACAGAAATAGACCCTGGAGTGGTTGACCACACCTGACACTGTGGAAGGGACATGGGTGCGACATGAGTGCGTTGAGTCGTTGACCTATTAGAAGAGTCCGTGTTACATAGCTCAGCACTCGCTTGACAAGATAGGATTTGCAAGCCTAAACATGAACTTGGGCCTAGCCAAAAGACAAATCAGCTAAGTCTGAAGCTGAATGCCAGCAGGACTAAACTAGATTCAATGGTGGTGTCCTAATGAGCTGGAGGGATTATCGGGTGGTGATGCTTTATATTTGTGCATATATGCACATGCCCCGCATCTATATTAAACCATCACAGAAGGAAACAACATCAAATTAGACTGAAATTCAACAGTATCAGATAATTCATATTTGAGGAGAACAAATATAGCAAAATTTCACAAAGCTAGTGTAGAGTCCTGAATTATAAACTGGACCCTATAATTATAATCGAGGACAAGAACCGAAAGGAAACAACCACATAAAGCTTTATAGGATAGCTATCGAGAACTAAAATAGCAGCCATAAAGAAACTGATACACAAAAATCGAACCACACTCACCATGAATGAGAGAAGCCCCGTGAGTATGCTGATAAAGAAATTATAGTTGCAGAAAAGTCAGTAAATATAAACCATAAAAAGGAGTAAGAGCATAATATATATCTACGTCAAAACATTTATTCAACGCACCTTGCTACTGACCACATGGGGTTCCATGTCTCAGGATGAACTGAAGTAAAATGGGAAACAACATTCAGCATGTGAAAATCACATGAAATAATATGGTGAGTCTCCAAAGATAGGTAGTCACTTACAATCACTCATAGACATGCAGATTCTCTTCTGTGTAGCAAATCGGCCATTAGGAGTATTCATGCTACATAAAAAGACATTAACATCAGGATTTTGATATTCAAGGGTGGGGAAAATTAGACAGCGTGAGATGCAGCAATATCTGCTCTTAAAATTCCATGCTCATTCAAATGCAAGTGACCATGTACCTGATGCTTGGGGGTTTGAATGGATAGTCAGAAGGGAACTTTAACTTTCCATAGTAAACACCACCTACATGTTATTAAGAAAAGATCTCAGACAGGTATATGATACAAAGGCAATATTGAGTCAAAACTCATCTTAGACTAGCCTAGATTATGACAATCGAGCAGAACTACAATGGCATATCATAACACTTCAATCTACACCACAATCTGTGTGTGCCTTGTCATTCAAGCTTCACATACCTGAAAATGGTGTGCCTTCACTTCCCTCTAGTACATAATCTGGAAAGGATAAATTGAAAAAGAAAAATCATCTCCACAAGCTCCAAAGTAGAAGACTGGAAGGACTTGATGGCAAAAATAAAAAATATAGAAACAGAAACAGTGATAGTAAAAAACATACAAAAAACAATGTCCTTAAATGTCAAAGGAAAGCCTTCTTTAGACACAGTTAAAGGCAGCCAGATGCAGTAGTTTTTAGTAGAAATAGACAACTTGTGCTATCTGACATTAAGCAATAATTTGCACTCAAAACATGTTAGACTTATATACGAGCTTTGAGAGTTTTCATCAAATGCAAGCACGGATGAAGAGGGGTAATTTTATATTGAGTGTGTTTGAAATAAAGCCCTGCAAGCCATATTCTTTGTTCCACTTTGGGAATCTGTCATTTCAATCAAAGCCTTCACATCCTCATAGAAGAACTAAATCCAATGATTAAAAACTTATCATTCATCAAGACCCAAATGTTAGACGATAAGAGCATAATGGTCATGGTTTCTGGAATGATGAAATGAAGCACCTTGATATGATCATTGAGATCTTGAGAAAGGACAGATGGTAAAGAATAGATACTGACAGCATGAGTTATGCACAAGCAGGAAAATATAATTTTGATAAATTATTAAACTTACGCCACTCGAGGATATCGTTTGGATTTGGACAAGCTAAAACATGGGGAACTGGCTCCTACAACAAATTCAGAAATACTTCAAAGTCACTATGGCAGTAAAGGCATATAATACAAGAAATAGAAAAAAAATGCTGGGTGCACCACTAGCATCACTAAGTACCAATGGAAAATGACAAAGTGTTGCTAAGACTCAACAGAAAAAGAAAAGCAAAACAGCCTTTTTTCAGGAAAGACTTATAACACAGACACATGAATACTTTGCAGCACGTATCTATGAAAAATCAGACGCATAAAATTAAAGATCGTGAGGGTTAAAAACATCAAAATAAATTATAGAAAGGACTAAGGAGTATACATACCTTACACAGCGCCCGATATTCCTTCTGAAGACGCTTGACACAAGCCCTGTCTCCCATGAAAAAGGCTTCAGAAGAAAAAACCTCTAATTTAGTTTAGTAGAAACACCTACAAGCACCTTTCTCTTATATTCTGCAAAACCTCCCAAAGATGTTGTTTGTTCAAAGCCTACACAAATATATGAAAGTGAACAGTTTCAGAATATAAAAGGTGGTCATTGTCTTCAGAAAAACTTGAATATGAATTTAAGCACAGGGCAGGGGGGAATAGAAAACAGTTTTATTTATTTCTCCATCATGATAGTTCACTTCTAGAACTGACCCCAGTTTTTCTTTTGACCAGGCAAGCTGGGGAACAGTCACCAGTTTGATTCAAACCAGATGTGCATAGTGTAGTCCTATGTCACATGGGTGGGGGTGGGGGTGGGGGTGGGGGTGGGGGTGGGGACGGGGGTGGGGGTGCAGCACTTTCAAAAAAATTGGCTGCGGGGGTGCGGCAAAAATATAAAAAAATTTATATATATAGTCCAAAAGTTGGACATAAATGACCCTGGGTGCGTTGACTGCACCCAGGGTCAGGTTGACCGCATCGGGATCGGGTGCCGGTGTGACGCAGGTGCGGCACCTAGTTGAAGAGTCCCTGTGACATAGGCGTAGTCTTATGCCAAAGGAACAAAATATTATTTGCTGAACTCTTAAAAGAATAATAAACCCAAGGGAAGGAACATTGCCCCAAACCTAATATAGCCTAAAAAACTATAAAACCATAGTTCACAAAATGAAAAAGAACAATCCTTTTTTTTCATTTATTTGTAGCACTCCGATATTATCCCCAGAAATATTTCATATGACTTCAAAGGGGATTGGAGGCACCAAAGTGAAGTAGGAAAATTCCCAATAAACAACTGTACTAAAAGCTAGATTTCACAAAGGTCGTGCTGTCTTTTTCAGTACTTAGTTTTTTCCATTTTGAATTATCTTTTTCATAAAAGTCAGAAGTTTGAAGAATGTTTGGAATACTCAATTACTCATATGCATTGGCTTTCAAACAAAGTTATGGGATTTGGTCTGAAAGAGGGGAATTTGAAGAAGCTAAGAGACACAAACACTATATCCAATGCCAACCCACTGAAAAAAAAACACCTTGCAGATATTGGAGACAACAATGGCACGTCTACATAAAATAACAAAATTAAGACAATTATCTTGAAGCATATGCAAGAGAAAAGGATGAAAAGATAAAATCATGTAAGATTCCTTGATATAAAGAGAAGGTTGGTGACATCCTACTTCGGCAAAAAAAGGATTTATACATCACAGTAATTGTATAGATATGTTACAATGTATAGTTTCCAACATTTATACTTGTGTTATGTCTTCAATGGAGAATCCTTGCAAGGTTATCAAGTTTCGTGTTGAATTCCTTGGAGTGACAATACCATAAAGTTGTTATACACATATTGGTCAAATAATATTTAAATATATTTATAACTATTTTTATGAATTTCAATATTTCCTTATAAACAATGCTCGAATTTTCCCAGCATTTGATCCATAAAAAGAATGTCATGAATTGAGAAAAGTTTCATGCAATCTTGTGAACTGGGCATCTATAGCAAAGTGCTCCTTCAGAATATCAGATCTTAGCTATTCGCTCCACTGCAAGACTGTACCACACATTAGAAAGGTTGGAAGCGCTGAACAGGATGCTTGTAAAATGGGTGACTAAACACCAAAGAAAAAGACAGCATGTAGGTGCAGTATTAGATCAAAATAGAAGCGCTTAGGACAACCATGAAATTAAAAATGCTTATCAATTTGTGGAGTGATGACATTTTAAATAGTTCCTGGCTTGGAAAGTTCTGACGGCAACCTGCACTCAAATAATCCAAGGGATTCTTTTGTGAGGCCAGAGAGCTACGAAAATGAATTGCATGAACAGGATTGTACATTGAAATCAGAGTGAAGGTCAATGGTGGATGGGCTCACAAACAAATGGTTTCTGCTAGTGAAACGCATCCACAGGTGGACTGTTTAGAAAGATTCAAGGGCAAGTAGTTGCTACTTGAAATTGATGGAACGAGCACTTTTACCAATACCTATCAGAAAATAGTAGGGAAAGTGGTCCTCCCTCCTCCCCTTGGGAGAAAATATTTGCTTGGCTAGTTATACATTACAAATTGTGTAATATGGACACCTGCAAAATAGAGATTGCCATCTTGACTGGCAACGACATTCTGCCTGGAGCTGATGTGCCACAGTTCATTTAATTCACCTTTTCTCTTTCATGAGATCTTCCTATTAGGACTGCTCAAGGACAAGAAAATAATCCGCCACGAAAATTCTTTAGAGTTCATTTTTTCGTATGGTGGGTAAATTTGGCAATGGCATAACACTGTGACCCACATGGATGGAAAACAGCCAGGAAGTTGGCATGGGAGAAAAGACATATTTCTCACTAGTTTTGGTAGGGTTTTGACAGTGCTCACTGTGACCAGACTTACAAATAACAGCAGGTTCTGAGAGTGGATCCTGTAAAACACTGGGTGAGATTAACCACCACAAAACCCACCCCTTTGTACTGTACCTCAGTACAAGTGGGGCCCACATAGGGTTGGGTTTTGTGGTTGTAAACGCTGGGTGAGATTGCTAATCTCACCCAGTGTTTTACAGGATCCGCTCTCGCAGGTTCTGGTAAGCATAATAAGCTTTCCCTCCTAATCACATAAAAAAAGCATATTTCTTTTTCTTGCACCATCATGTTGATACTAAACTTTGGTGGGATTCCTTGTGAATTTTTTTTCATAATCTCTCCTTTCCAAGAGACGTTTCCATTTAGGTCTATAGCAGGAGAAAAACACAAAAGAAAAACAAATGGGCAAAGAATTGATAGAGATGGGAGAAATCCACACATGCAAAAAGAGGCAGCTCGACAAAATATGCAACGGACTCCTTGTTTAACCTTTTTTGCAATCTCACCTTTCCGAGTGATGTTTCTATTTAGGTTTATGGCAGGAGGGAAAAAAGAAAGAAAAACAAATGGACAAAGAATTGATAGAGATGGGAGAAATCCACACATGCAAAAAGAGGCGGCTCAGCAAAATATGCAAAAAGGTCAGTAAATCATTGAACTAACTTCTATTGGAAAAGATACAAAGAAGAATATAATGGAATTTGGAAATCATCCAAAGCTATAAATCAAGGGAAGTATCATTTATGAATGACAATGGGGAAGTAATAGACCAGTAGACACAAAGGGCATGTTTGGAAGAAAGAAAAATTCTCATAAAAAAATAAAGTTTTGCCTATGAGAGTTTTTGATATGAGAAGTTTTCCAAAACAAAGTTTTTCGCTTGTTTGTGTAGCATGAGAAAAACAGAGTGGGAAAATGTGAAAAAAATGAGAGAGAGAGAGAGGAGGAGAAGGGTGGTGGTGGCGGTGGTGGTGAGATGGTGGGTGGTGGTGGTGAGATGGGTGACATTCCTCCCCCCCCCCCCTTTATGGAGGAATGTTTCCTATCAAAAAGTGTACTTTTTAGAAAAACTCTCCCGGTGAAGAAGTCTCTAGTTTGGAAGGGTCGAAAAATCCGTACGGATTTTCCATTTTGCATCACTTTCCCTACATCTTTCTCGCTTCCAAATGTGTCCAAAGAGCAAATGGAATGATCTAGCAATAAGTTCCCAATATGCAAAACACCAAAAAATAAGGGTTCAACAGTTTTACTAGCATGTGCATTCTTTGCTGATGATACAGTGAGTAGGATAAACATGACTACTGGTATTTACATTTAAATCACTCTTCCTAAAGGTAGGACAGAATATTTGCAGTATACATCAAGAAGCAAATAGTCAGCACTTAATTAGGAAGATTGTGCTTGCACAGAGAAAAACATGGCCGATGCTGCCTCAACATGATGGTAATTAGGATGAGAAAGAAAAGTGTGGGAATTTTCATTTGGGAAATTCACATAAAGGCAAAGTAATTCATGAGGAAGAAGAAAATGTGTTCAAGTTCCAAAGCTTTACAACCCGCAGATATCAGAACAGAAATATTCAAGATAATATGTTAACACTCAAATATACAGGCAGGATCTTGAGGAAATCACAATAATAACACAAAGTTATCAAAATGAAGGAGATAAATGCAAACGGCACTGGCAGCTAAACTAGATACAACAATAATTCTGTACAAATAAATAAACATCCCTGCAGATCACATGCCAAATACCAATAGCCAATGGAGTAACCATGCACTCTTATCATAAATATCCGAAAAAGTTAATGATATTTTATTTATGAGGAAACAAAACACCTCATGTTATCCTTCAACTGTAGCACTTCGAGCTTATAGGAATGACCCAGATTGTGGACTCTGATGTATGGTGGGATCCCGGGATCCCCTTAGCCACCAATGCGGATTCAATGGAATTTTTGGTTTCTTGCAGGCCACATCCAGCTTCCAATTCAAACGATGCTGATGTGGATGTGTATTGCACCGATGCGGAATCGGTTGAAGAATTGGGTTGGCAAAGAGAGGGAAGAGAATCAACACATCCACATCCGACTTCCAATTCCCAGGTATCACCCAAATAACACAAGCTCTTTACCTTTCCTAATTTTAGTTTAAAGGCAATCTACATAAGCCTCAACTCAGCATTAGTTAAAATCAACACATCCACATCCAGTTTCTAATTCCCAAGCAACATAAGCTCTTTAGCTTTCCTATATTTTAGTTTCGACGCAATCTACATAACATCAACTCAGCATCAGCTAACCAAAAATCCCACTGATCCCAACAAAAAGTAAATCATCTTCACGCAAACACTCTATAACACCAACAAATAAATATCCCAAAGCCATGCTTTGTAAATGGCATTGTAATTTATTCTCAAGAATCCCCATTTCATATTAAAAGAAAAGCGCTACAACTTTTACGACTCTGCCGCTCTGCCCATAAAGAAAAAAAGAGATGGGGAAGGTGTTTGGGATAAAGAGAACAAAATCATAAATTCAAACGCATAGACGCCAAAAAAGCGCCATCCAAATCGAAAAACCAAATTAAGCAGGAAAAAGGATTTAGGGGTTTTCTCGTGAAAAAAAATCGCCAACGCCCAATTCGAATTTCGATGAAAAAAGGCTAAATCTGACCACAAAGACATTAAAGATGAAAATCAGATAGAAGATTCTCATCGAAATAATGACAAGCAAACTATAGTTTCACCCAAATAAAGAGAGAGAGAGAGAGAGATCACCTTCGATTGCACTCTTCCATCGCGTCCTCTTACATCGGAAACGATGGAACGGATCAAGAAGAGACGATGGGAAAGGGCACAAAATCGATGGATTTTATGAACTTCGTTCTCGTTTAGGTTTCCAGAGATTATAAGGAGAAGCAATAATCTTATGCGGATGTCTTTCGAAATGACTATTTTACCTACAATGATCGCCACAATTCTCTTCAATATTTCATGATCTAAGATGTGCTACAGTGGGGGTAGTTACGGAATAAAATAGGCCCATTGCTGACCATGTGAAGGATTGCAAAAGTGGAAAGTATGGGTTGGGCTGGTAAACGAATCAAACGAGCCGAGGTTGGACTCTTGTTCGCGCTCGACTCGTTAAGAGCACACTCCTGCTCGGACTCGGCTCGTGACCTCACGAACCGACCTTTACGAGCGGATCACGAGCTGTTTCATTTTCTAAAAAGATTATTTTTTAAATAGTTTTAAAGTTTGATAATATGTAAAAATATATATAATACATGTATAAAATATATATAAATAAGGGTGTAATTGGGTCGGCTATACCTGACCCAAACTGACATGCCAAACCGGATATGCCCGACCCGATTTTAGTGGATCCATGGGTTTGAGTTAGGTCCAAAGTAGACCTATAATGAAAAAGGGTTGGGTCTTTGGTGTGAAAAATGAAGATCCCAACCTCTTTTTATACCCGACCCAAATGGTTTCCCATATTGTAAATCCAAACTGACCTAAACCCAACCCTATTATGTACCTGAACTGACTCAAACCCAAACTCGCTTCATACCAGACTTGTACCCAAACTCGTTTTATAATTGGTAGTACGAGAAAATAAATAGAACAATTAATAAATATTAATTGATATAATTAATTAAATATCTAAAGATGTCGATAAACTTACAATTAATATGCATTAGCTTTTAGTGATGAATACTTTATTTCTTTTTTTTTGAAGATGCTTCTCATTGCTCTTCTGGCATAGAAATCATAGGGTTGAAGTGAATCTCAAATCTAAATAATAATACTCAAGAACTCATTGAATTTGATATATTTTGAATATGATCTATCAATAATGTCTTTTTATTTCAACTTAAAAGGATTGGCTAGTATGAAAATATTTTTTATATTTAAAATTTGACATTATTTAGAATAATTAATAAACTTCCCGTTTATTAGAATATATTCTTCTTAATTAATAGTTGCTTCTATTATTTTTACATATTTTTTAATTATGTCTACAATACCAATCATGTAAATATCCAAGCTAAAACCTGAATCCGTTAAGACCCAAACTGATCATACCTGAACCCCTTAACCCATATGGCTCTACTTTTTTTTAGTCATACCCAAACTGAGTCTATTTTTTTAGTCATATCCAAACCTGAACCTGTTATAAAAATACCAAAAAATAATAATATTATATTTAATAGTTTTAACATGTGTCACGTTATGATTGACAAATAATAAATTTTTATTGTTTTTGAGCCCGATACAGAACGATTCACTTGAGTATCGGTACCAGCCTGTACAACTGAATTGGTGGACAAACGATTCAGGACCGATACCTAAACCGACAAGATTGTTTTATATAATAATTTGTGTTCGGCAATGGGCCAGCCTGGCCTAGCATAGCCCACAATTTGGGCAGGCAAACCAGGCCGTTGTCTCTGCTGGGCCCAGCTCGCGATCCAAAACACTGGCTGTTGAGCCAGCCCACACCGGGCTGGCCCGCTAGCAAAAGCATACACATAAATCTCCTTTTTGAGATTTTCTTGGCGAGAAAACAATACCGTAAAATGAAAGTTTTTTATTTTCAAGAGAATTTTTTTTGTACATTAGAGACGCAAACAGGTCGTATCCAAAACAGCCAATAAGTGAAAAATCTCTATTCTGGATCCGACCCATTTGCATCCCTAATGAGGCAAGCCACGTGGGATTCGAACCCGAGACCCATTGGTTCAGATAGTGCGACCTAACCATCCAGCTTTCTCATTTGACCCCTTCTGCATGACCTACTTGCCAAGAAAGGAACATAACTTTATTATTTTGTTGAGGTCGTCATCAGAAATCCATGACCATGCAATGTGGCACTCATCTATAAACCTTTTGTATTTTTAACAATAATCCATGTTATGAAAGGAAAGATTAAAAACTTTAGTATTACTATACTCTTGTTTAAAAAGCTAATGCTCATTCCCTACGTTCCTAAGCTTTTCCAAACTTACACGAGTTCATAATTTTTTGAAGACAGCAACTATACATTATTTAGCAAAGTCCAATAGTTAAATTGTCATGGACAACCTTGCTATAAATACAAATCTTAACTTAGCATGTACCTCAGAGACAAAATTTTGAAAGATTAGAAATGGCTTGTGTTACCACAATCTATATATTTCGCATACAATGGGAAAAATGATGCCGTTAGCGAAACCATTATCCAAGCAAAGTTGGTCCATCATCCAAAAACAAAAGCCAGTTTTTCTTTTTTTTTCATTGGCTTATTACTCGAAGAAACTGCATCTGGGATTCACGACGTGGTCCTGGCTCAGCATGTTATACCTACGGTTGTCGTCCCAGGTGTGGGCATCCCAGCGCATCTGTCCACACCTGTCCGCGATTCAAACAGCTGGCACACTCGTAAAGAGAATATATAAAATATGAAATGGACTAAGCAGGATAACTTCACCATGTCCTACCGCAGGATCATGGATTCCACCTGAAACATGCGAGCAGCAAATGTCGTTTGGTGGCTGGGACTGCAATGAGTACAAAAGTTGTTAGCCCTTAAAAGATTCACAATAAAATCTATTCACAAGGGGAGAACTCTTGTTTATCCGGAGTTTGGGTACAAAAAATTATGTTATTTATGTGGTCTTCTATGTTAATTATAAATATCTTAGCTAAATCCCATATTTTATATCAAAGTTGCGAGAAATTGTGTGGACCTTCTTTCTTTAATAGTTACTTAAATGTATGTTCGCCTTATGTCTTTAATCTAATTCTGTAGAGAGACACAATGATTTAAAATCGCATATATATATATATATATATTCATTTATTCGAAAATGAACATAGTCATATATACATATATATATTCATTTCAGACATTCAAAAATGTATTTGCTCGTACATATATTCATTTTATTCATTCAAAAAATAAATATATTACAAACATTTATAGTACATAACTCAACATTAGAGGGTTTGATATTTGGTTTCTTAATGCAATTAGAAGATGTACGTCCTAAATTTTAAAGTGCGCTATATGGGTTTGATGAACTACGTCATGCATAGTCATTAATTGATGAAATAGGGAAAGACTCAACATTAGGAGGTTTGATATTTGGCTTCTTAATGTCAATTGGGTTATTGTTGTTGTTCACAAACCCTATCTTCTAGAGGAAACCCTCTCTTCTCTCGAACAAATGATTGAGGCGAAACCGCCTCTTTTGCAATTTGATTCTTGAGCCTACAAATCTTGTAATTCGACCCCAGAGCATGCACTTGTTATGTCTCCTTATTAGGATTGCAAGATTGACAGGCTTAAGAGTCAAAGCGCAGAGGAGGCGGTTTCGCCTCAATCATTTGCTCGAGAGAAGAGGATATGCAAACAACAACAGTAACCCGACAGGTATTAAGAAGCCAAACATTGAACCACTTGATGTTGAGCCCTTTCATATTTCATCAATTAATAACCCTGTATGATGCAGTCCACTGAACCCAAATAGAGCACTTCATAATTCAAGATAAACATCTTCCAATTGCATTAAGAAGCCAAAGATCAAACCCTTTAATGCTTTGTAATATGTTTATTTTTTGAATGAATATATGTATGAGCAAGTACATTTTTTAATAACAGAAATGAATATATATGTATCACCAAGTTCAGTTTTGAATGAATGGAATGAATAAATATATATATATATATATATATATATATATATATATATATATATATATATATATATATATATATATGCATCTTTTCGCACAATTAGATATACAATATTCTTATAAAATATATAATTTTACTGCATTATTTATGAAGTTATGAAGATTCACATAAGTCATATTTGTACACTTCGTGAAAATCGCAAAAAAATAAGTTTAAACTTTAAACATACATTTAAGTGAAGGTTACAAAAAAGAAAAATGAGGTTCGCATGATTTCTTGCAACTTTAGTATAAAATATGTTATTTTAATAAGATATTTGTGATTTTATGATTAACAAAGAGAACCACATAAATAACATAATTTTTTGCATACTTCTTGAAGAGTGCAAAAAAAAATGTGTGAATATACATTTAAGTGAGGTTTTACGATGAGCAAAACCATATATCGCACGAACTTTGTGAAGTTCGCTTGTATAAAGGGTAAAAAGGTCCTAACAAGTTTTTTATTTGTAGTTTTGAACATAGGATAGATTTCAAAAATTGTAGGGCATTTGGGAAAACAAGTCATATTTGTCGCATATGGTCATTTTTCTAAGATTAATGTCACCTTGCAAGAAGTGAGCAGGGTTTATACGATTAGCATAATATGCAACAACAAGAGATGGTGTACGGCCTCAAGATCAGCACACGAAGAAAGAGGAAGGCTAATTTTACGCTGTCTACATTTTATTCACTTTGGGACATAATTTCTCTATCATGTCCATGGATTCTTTTCTTCACCTAATGTCAAATGTAGAATGTTGTTTCTAATTCATGGAACTCAATGTACTGGAAGGATAAACTTCAAGATTTGACACAATGTATGCTCTCATGGTTCATTTAATCTGTGCTATTAATGTTACAAATCAATTAATAGGGTTGTTACCCAGCTTTATTTTCAAGGGAAAAAAGAAAAACTAGTATGGGCACCTGTAACCAGCTTATCATGTACAGAGATGCAAGATGCAAAATGCAGATGTCCAACAATTCATACAGAAGCATAAACACCTTATATTTGGAAGCTAGAAATACAACAAAAACAGTTTGGCTATATATCTCTTGAAAAAACATCAAAGCCAGATTGACTTGTTGATTTTAGAAAACAGACATGGAGACTATAAAGAAAAAAAATATGGAGGCAAGAACAAATTATGGTAGAGAAAAAAGAGATTGGAGTTACCTTATACCAAGTTTTCGTCTTTCGAATGGGGATAAGGAAGCTACATGTTTTTTTCTTTCATTCCCTTCTTTTTCTTTTGCATATTAGTAACTGAAAGTCCAACTTCATCTTCCCTCCTGACTTCAATGTCAGTCTCAACACTATGGGTCACCCCACTTATATCCGTCACTCACCACCATTCTTTTTCTCTTGGACACAGAGTTTTTCCCTCTTCTAACCCGACTGTGGGGTTGGTGACTGAATTTACATGCATTTTAGCCAGCTTCATCATCAGGAATCCCAATTTAGCCATTGATAGATCAAGACCAGGCATATCTGTGCCCAAGAACTTTACAGCACGATCACTTCCATCAGTTGGGATGCCATCCTTTCTTCTATCCTTTCTGATCCTTTCATCCAATGAATGAGAAGATGACACCGGTAGCCCGCTTTCTTCAGATGTATTGTTGGATCCAAACAGCTTAGAGAACTCCTTTTGCATTGATTGCCTTGATGCTTGCATGGACCTCCACTGTTCGGGTCGGATGGCAAATCTGTTGTCAGAAAGAAATGGGTTAGCCAACAGCAAGGTTAAGTATCCACTGTATCATTTCATATTTGAATTGCAGTAATACTTGAATGCCATGCTCTTCAGATTTGCTCATGATAAAATCATGATCCCAAGTCAGGGGTCAGGTAGCATAAACTACTAGGTAACTCCATGTTCCAAAAGAGAACCCAGGAAAAGTCAGGTGACCAGTCAGGGCAACTCCAATTCCCACATCTAGATTCAAGTCACAATGTAGCAAACACTGTCCACGCATCAGACTTTATGATGGATCATTCAGCCATTGCACATTGTTGCGAACAATATACAATCAAAATAAACTACAGCTTTAATTTTCAACACTATTTAAGTACAAAAGATTCAAAGACAGAACTGCATGGTTGTAGAGAGATAGACAAGTGAGAAACTTTCGTTCACTCTAGCAGTTCAGCCCAACTGCAAAGAACTCAAACATCCCTCTACTCCATGGACTCATTGAAATGACCTTACACACCGCTCACAACCAAATTCAATACAGCAATAGATGGTTATAGTAAATGCATCTTTTAATGGAAGGATTGTAATGAAACAAGATGTGCATAATCACAATGCCAACGAAAGGCCATACAAGTGCACAAATATAATATGGTCTTTAATGGACCGATAACAATTTTATAAAGGAGATATACGAAAGCATGAATTTCACAAGAGCACAATGTAAAAACCTGATTTTTGTATATTTATAGAGCCTCACATACATTTTGAAAGTCCAATAGTCATTTTGACTGACATCAAAAAACAAAAAATAAAAAATAAAAAAAAACTTTACAGTCCCTATTGGACTGTATTATATTATATGCTATTAAATGATCAAAATACTCTTGATATGCGTACATCAGATAGGTATAAAAATATATACACTATATTTTAACACTCTCACTCAAAGTTACGGTGAAATCACTGAAAGTTTGCTAAGAAGATACAAAAGTTTTGGTAGAAGAAGAGCTTTGGTAAAAAAATCCGCAATCTAAAACTCGGACCGAATATATGGTAAAATAATCGTCCCTTTCAAGTATTCTTTTCGAACATAGTGGCAATCCATCTCAATATGTTTCATTCATTCATGAAATGTGTGATTGCTGGTTATATATGACACTTTTGTTATCACAACATAATTTTAAAGGTTCTTAATCATCAACAACCATATCTGAAAGTAATGATATTGTCCATACGACCTCGATTGTTGTTGTAGCCATCGTCCTATATTCAGCTTGCGTGGAAGATAAAGACACTTTCTGTTTTTTTTTGCATCTCAAAGAAATGAGAGAATCACCTACAAATACACAAAAACCTATACTTGAGTAACGATTATTGGGATCTCCTTCCTAGTTAGAATCAGTATAAGCAATAAGATTTAAATTTCATGAAGAGGATAAAAATAACCTTTTAGATATTTTCTTGATATATCAAACTATTCTTAACACGACACTCATGTGAACTGATGTATGCGCATGTTCAGACTGACTTAAAGTATGTACTGCATGCATAATGGTTAACCTAATAATAGATAAGTACATTAATGATCTGATAAGTTACCTATAAGGAGTTGGATTATCTAATAAAATTTCGTCTTCAGCTCTCATTTTAGTATTTATCATTTCAAGAGTAAAATCTTTTATTTTTGTGATTCTCGAACTCACAACAATATCAGCTATAAACTTTATTTGGTACAAAATGTACCCTCTTGGCAAGTATGCTACTTCAATTCATAAAAAATATCTCTAAAAACCAATGTCAGTCATATTAAAAGATTTCTTAAGCATAATCTTAATTTCTTCAATTTTTTTTTATCATTCATAGTGATGATTGTATTATCAACATACAAAAACAGAATGATACATGAGGTACTTATAGATCTTACAAAAATAGTAGTGTCGATATAACATGATTTAAATCCAAGATTCAACACAATTCCACTAAACTGATCATACCATGCTTTAGGAGCTTATTTAAATACATATAACGCTTTTTGAAGACAAAGAATCATTCAATTTTCAATAGTCAGATCAGGAAGAAGATCCATGTAAACTTTTTCATTTAAATTTTTATTTAAGAAAGCATTCTTAACATCTAACTAATATATAGGTTATTTTCTAATAGATGCTACTGCAACTAGAACTCTAATTGTGATCATGCGAGCTACTGGGACAAATATTTTTTCATAATCTATTCTATATTCCTGTGAATATCCTTTTGCAACTAATCTTACTTTATATCTTTCTAGGAACCTGTCACTCTTTGTTTTGACTTTAAATACCCATCTACGTCTTATTATCTTCTTTTCCTTAGGAAAAGGTTGAGCTGCTAAATATGAGTCGTGTAATGCATCTAATTTTATTTGTATAGCTTTTACCCATTCTTTTATGTTTTTAGCTTCTTTATAGTTAGATGGTTTTATGATATGAATGAATTGCTAGAAAACATGCATGCCCTATATTTTGAGAGAAAGATTCATAGGAAACAAACCTATTTGGAGGCCTATGTATCCGTTCAGATCTTCTAACAGTAGACTCTTCAACATTTGTTGGTTGACCATACTTTTCAAAAGCACATGGATTCTCCCCATTATCTCGTCTAGAGTATTATAAAATGTTATGAGTTGGTTCTCTTTATTTACTTGGTCTATTATTTGACTCAAAATAATCAATATCATCATTATCAATAATTTTATTATTTGATTTAGGTAACAAATCAAACAAGAAGGCATACTCAGATTCTTCCTTAGGTTTTTCAAGATTAAATCCATTTTCATTTTCAAGAAATGTTATATTTCTAGAGACATAAACTTTATCATTTTTTGGATCATAACATCGATAGAGATAATGCATGAAAATGCATTCATACTTACTATTAAATTCATGAACTTATGTGTCTATTATTGTTTTGATGCCCATGTTTATGGTGTTTCAGGTATCAAGGAGCCATAATTCAAATTTTGTCCAAATCAAAATTAAAATAACAAAGTTATAGTTGTTTTATGGTTTTGGATCAAATTTCAAGGACAATCAGTTCCAGATTCTGTTCAAAATATCTTTTTATGGATCTTAGATCTAATCCACACGTGATTAGCAATCTACTTAACCCAAATCCATTATGGTTAATTAATAAAATTTCAAAAATATCCTTTCTTCTAGGTGCCACCCTTATTTTTGTAAATTATCATAGAATTAAGTATTAGTTTGAATTAATTTTAACTTAGGTTATTAGTCTTTATTAATTTTTTTTATATAAATAATAGCTAGAGGGGTGTGGAAAGTAGTTTTGGCCCTCTTTACACCACGTTCCCCTCTTCTTTTCCCCCTCTTTTCATCTCATGTGAAACCCTCTCTTCACAACGCTCTCTTCTTCTTCTTTTTCTTTATTTTCTTCTTTTCTTTTCTTTTCTTTTCTTTTCTTTTTCTCCTCCTCTATTTTCTTTTCGATTTTTTTTTGCAGAATCAACGTGAGAAGCAACTCCAAAGGGCGTCTACATACTTCACGAGGTCACAGCTCGCTCTCTCCTCAACCTAATCCATTGAAAGACGCTGGATCAGATGGTTTAGTATTTTCTTTTCTTTCCCCTTCTATCATTAGATCTAGATTTTTTTATTTGTATTATTTTTTTGTATTAATTATATTAGATTTAATTACTTTTATTCTTCTAACATATTCTGAATTTTTCTTTGTGATTTTTTTTGAAAAATATAAAATAAAAAGACTAACAACTAGATTTTTTTGATTTTTTAAGATTTCTTCCAACATATTCTTTGTAACAACCCCAACTCATACCCCTTAAAAAGTGTGAAATATTTTTTTTTTAAACAAGTGAGAAAACAATCTCAGAGACCTGGGAACTTTACAGTTAAATATAACCACCGCTACAAGGGATTTTATACTTATCTTTCATATCAAACAAATCTAAACTTTATTTATTCAAATGCATATAGTTTGAGACATAAGTAAATAAAAGTAAAGAAAGCAAAAAGAAAGAGTCACGCCGTCCCAAGAATTTGTCATGCAGTCGTGTAATCCCCTCATGACTCTTCTCAAAAGCAGGTCGCCCGACTAGGCATCTGAGGCTGCGAAAAACAAAAAAAGTAGGAAGTCAGAATCCAACAAATCTTGCGTACAGGTCCCTCTAATGAATCAAATAAGAACAAAGAACATAAATAAGATGCACGCAATATTTTAGAGGGATGCAATTATGACATTCATAATTCAATTAGTCATTCATGCAATAGAAAATAATTATTGAGCATGTGAGAATATTTAATAAACAACAAGGACCATAAATTAAGCAATAAAAACATTTAACATACATTAGGAAACAATATCATGCACTCACCAATATAGCACAACTAAGAGAACAAGCAAATATGCATAACCTAATGCATAGCAAGAATATGCATGATTTCAGTACAATGTATGAATAAATTATTATCTTTTATCAGAGTTTTCTTTTCATATGCATGTCCCTATTAAATGCACACAATTTAAGTTCCTCTTTTTAATTACCGTTATCTACGGATATTCCAAACGGGTAAGAATTTTCAAGGTCAAATAGGGTCTCTAGGGTAACTTAGCACACAAGTTGTATTTTATTATTGGGTTCTAAACTTAGCTCTCGACCGATATCAAGAATCAACATCATCTATCGGAACATTGGAAATCAACAACCAATGTCGGGATACTATGGAAATCAACCATAATGTCACTTTTCTTGGTATACCAAAACAACAACTGTGTCTATACACTACCCCCAGGCAAAGTGGCAGATTCTTTCTAAAACCGTGGCCAGAAAAAAACCTTAGTATCGTGTTTAGAGGCAACAACAATGCACACGAAGTTTTAGTATCCTCAAGGTTCTCCAAAACCGCAATATCCAAGATTTTCACACTAAAGAAGGGATATCAAAAAAATGTAGATTACACAGTTCTTTAAATTCTTTTATCTTGTTATTAATTCATTTCTTTTAATTTGCAATTCAACATGTAGAATTAATAACGTAAGCTTGCAAATCAACATGTCAGGCTCTTCACGGGACCACAGCCTGTGGCAACATAGAACAGTGAAATAAAACAATAATATGACATTGGATTTTTGCAATGCATAAAACACTAAAACAAAGAGCAACACATGCTCAAGGCTTATACAACCCATGATGATTCATTTGATTATCAATGCATTCATATGCAAAAATCATGAATAACATGTTCTTATGCATTCTTTTTCGTGCTTCTCAAATCATATTCATTTATGACAATTTACAGATGTGTATGAATAAAATACATATACATGTGCATGGCTTCACACTTCATTTTAATTGCATGCTATCATTCAATACACATGTTCATGTCCCATGCATGATTTCATTTAGTCTATGCATTCATGTCAATGCATGCTTTAACTTACATGTTCATGTTACTTACATGTTCATGTTACATACATGTTGTCATGCAATTACACATCTTAATCAGCATGTGAACATTCAAGTGAAGGTGCACGTGCCAAGACATCAAATTAGTGTACGCATATGCATAGGATGCAGCCTTGCAGCCATTACTTTGATTTCAGCTTAATGATGCTCCAGTTAGAAGGATGGAGAAATGGAAAAATATATTAGTTAAAAGAGGTCGGGGTAGGCCTAAGAAGGCTTGGATGGAGATGATAGGAAAGGATGTGAATGCTTTGAACCTCACTGAGGACATGGCATTGGATAGAAATGATTGGAGGAGAAGGATTCATGTGGAAGACCCAGAATGATTTTCTTTTTTGGTTTATATTGCCGACCCCAATTGTTTTGAGATGAAGGCGTAGTTGTTGTTGTTGGGTCAAATGAAACACATTATGCTCTTGCACGCATAGGGTTGAATATGAAGTAAGTAAAGAAATATGGAAATTACAAGCAGAGCCGAACCTTACACATGCTAATTAAATCTTTATTTATATGTACATTGAGCATACAGTCATGTTTTAAATGTGTTCCCAACACATATTCATAATACACCCTTACTAAAATAGTTAAGACACACCACACACAAATAAAACCCTTTTTTTTTAAAACATGTGACCCAGCCGACCTAGTCGACTGGGTCTAGCACACAGCCAGACCCACCCAGCCGACCCAGTCGGTTGGGTCAGGTACTCTCGGTTGGGGCTGACTGTCCCATGGCTCAGCCGACTCGGGTCGGCTGGGCCCATCATAAAATATTTTTTTCTTTTTTTTTTTAAACATGTGCAACCAACTACTCGACTGAGCTCGGCTGCCTACCAGGCTCGGCCTATTAGGCCAGCCAGACTGGGTTCGGCTGGCCTAACAGCCAGCCTACACAAAACAAACTTCTCAAAAAAACTTGGTGCTTCCCAGCGTGTTTCGGAAGCACGATGTTTTACGCTTCCGAAACACGCTTCCCTAATAAGCTAGGTGCTTTCGGTAACTCTAGTTTAGATTGTGTTATGTCCGTAAGGCCTCGGATCTCTGGGTATGGTTCACGTAATTATTTTAAAAAAATCCACTTTTCAACGGGGATAAGTCGGGGTCATTACATTAATAGCCCCAATCATGTCATTATAAGACATCTATTCAAAACAAGTATTAGTAGTAGACAACCTAGTATTATATGCAAAAAAAAAAAAATTAAGCAAAAACTTTCAATGCAATGCTGCAACAGGACGCTCGTGGACCAGTCTTTCTAGACCTGGGTTGTGATATCAGCTCTATGATGCCCCAAAATTTTACCAAAAAAAAAATTGACAACGGAAAACGATTTATTATTGAGTCCAGATTTGAAAATTTTGAGTGAGCCACAAGGATGAAATAAAACAAAACTATTATCGGAGTGAATCAAAATCATTTTTGACAAAATGTACATATAGTTCAAAACTTGGGAATACAAAATATTATGAACAAAAGTCCCAAGCTGAGCTCTACATCCATAGTGACAAATATCACGAGAATTATGAAAATCTCCCAATAATATCACGAGAAATTGCCTGAAAGTTTAAAACGACAATTTTTCATGAGATTTTCAAAATATCGTGAGATTTATGAAAAATCATAAATACTGTGATTTAAATGCAATATTTACGTTTTAAACAACTATTTATCGAAAAAATTATGTATATTTATTTTTAAATAATTTTTATTAATATTTTATACTAAAAAATAAATTTTATATTTTTTAATTTATTTTTATTGCCAATATTTTGCCAAAAAATGCAAGATTTATGATTTTTTTTTAATTTCTCACAAGTTTTTGAAAAATGAGAAATTGTCGTTTAAAATTTTTGTCACTATGCCTGTATCCTCCGAAGAGTACTAGTCCTCGATGCCACTCCAGCTCCGTTGCATTCACTGACCTAGACCTGAATAAAACCCATTAAAGGATCAGACTTCTGGTAGTTTGGTAAGTTCATACCAATTTTGATAATTCAAAATATTAAACATATGCAATCAATTCAGATAGATAATTTTCATCGAAAAGTAAGGCAAAATACAGAACATAATTGTTTGCATAATTAGGGCATATTTTTATTTCAAACATGTAATTTAAAAAGGGCCTTTGTTTCGATAATTAACCATCCACCCTAGTATCTGGGAAAGATCATCGCAGACAACCGAAGCATTCTGGGGGTGTATTATTCTCAGAACCCGAGTACCTAACTGTAGCAGACCCAAAACAGACAGTTCGTGACCGAAAGAATCACCGCTAAGGCAAAACAGAAAGTAGGATGCATCATGGACTATTGCAGTAGTTGGGGATCTATCACCTAGGACATGTGAATAGCCTCGACCTCCATAGACCTATGAGTGAGTGGAGACCACTGGGATGCCTAGCTCCCAAAAATCAAAACAAAATCACTCGAGGTTCTACTATCTACCTTTTTCAAGGTAGAGATCATAACATAATGGGTCAGAAGGGTTATCTTTATTACAAGGATTATTTTCAGTGCCTTACACAATATAAGCCAAAATGAGGTTCAGTAACCCAGGTACTCATTTTTAGAATAAGAACCAAAGTCATGTATTTGTACCAGATCTAATCAGTACTTTCTCTTTATATACAAGTATTTCGCCAATGTAGCAGATCAATATCTTAAGTTTTGTGTGTAGGCATGAATTATTTATCAGATAGTGTTTTGTTTTGCACTTTGAGAGTTTAGTTATTTCGTGCTTGCACACGAACCAAAATTTAGAACAAAAGTATGCCCTACACACTATGTCACAGGGATTCGGCCAGACAGGTGCCGCACCCGTGTTGATGCGATGCGGGTGCGGCACCCGGTGCGGTCAACCCGACCCTGGGTGTGGTCAACGCACCCAGGGTCATTTTGGTCCATTTTTTGTTTTTCTTTTTTAAAAAAAATAATTTGCCCTATGAAATGGGCTGCGAAATTTAAATAAAGTAGAACAAAACTGAATCGTGAAATCCAAAGAGACATACACAGGTATAACCTATGAATTTCAAGAAAATTGAGGACACGATCAGATTATGAATTCTCTAAAGTGCATAAAAGTCTCTTTTCCACATACCGACCCTACTTATACCCATAAACAGGTTCGACCGTATGTGAAATTCATCGAGACCATGTCAACTTAAAGAACTACCCCCCCCCCCCCTCTTCGATCATACCTTTACAATAGACATCCGAAACCCCCAAATCATAGATTTGGGGTTTTCGAATTAGGGTTGACAGAAACCCCCAAGCTCGAATTTCGTAGCTGCCGAAACCCCCAGCTCACAAGTTTGGGTTTTTCGGCAGCCGAGAACCCGAAAAAAAAAACTCTGTGCCATTTGGGTTAGGGCTTCCTCCGTAACTCACCTCAACATGACTGAACACATTCAATACCCAGCAAAAAATTTTACAGAGATCCTACCTGTTCTGGCGAAGAAGATAAGAGACTGCCGCGGTTGGGGAGGTCGTCGGTGTCGATTGCTCCACTGTCGAGCGAGAAATCGAGAGAGAGAGAGAGAGAGAGAGAGAGAGAGAGAGAGAGAGGAGAGGGGAGTAATATAGGGAGGGTGGCCCTAGAATGGAAGAGAATCGATTACCTTCCCCCGGCGGCTGCGCAATCCCCCGTCCCCAGCCTTTTTTGCTTGTTGCGTTAGGGTTCAAAAATGATCCCTAACGCAGTTCTATCGAGTATGGGTTCATTTTTTTGCTATTACTGAACGCACGGGGTGTGCGAGGCGTGGATCGACTGGGTCTGTGACCCGTGATCCATCCGCGGTTTGGATCCGCAACTCAACGGTTGTTTGGGTACGCAGGTTGGATCCATATGTGTCTAACTGTGGATCCAAATGTATTTTATTGTTATATTATTTATTCTTTTATTTTATTTTTCTAATACATGTGTATGATATTATATATATATATATATATATATATGGACCCATGCCGGGGGGAACCCCCAGACCCCCCTTCTATATATATATATATATATTTGCCACACCCCCGCACCCGCACCCGCACCCGCACCCATGTGACATAGCCTACACACTATTGTGTACGTGTGACACAAGAAAGGTCTCTCAGAACCTTGACATCTTTTGGGCCGTAACTAATTTTGGTGCAAACTATTTTATTGTCAGTAGGGTTCTCTGAACCCAAGGCAGATGCACGTTGTTTTATGCATGCTTCAAATTTTTATCTTAAAAAGGCGAATATGAGAAAATGTAAGCATAAAGTATTATTTTATTCATAGTATAATGCATGCATCTTTATAATATTTTATTCGGAGTGTGATGTGTTTAAAAACTACTATTTTATTTGAAACATAATGCATATGCTTATATTATTTTGTTCAAAGAATGATTATTTTATTCGAGACTTGATATATATATATATATATATATATATATATATATATATATATATATATATATATATATATATATATATATATATATTATTCAAAGGGGATGTACGCAATGACTATTTATTTCATTTGAAATATAATCCTTTTTCTCAAAGTATGGTACATACAAAAACTATTATTTTATTTGAAATATGATTATTTTATTCCAAGTATGATACGTACCAAAACTTATTATTTTATGTAAAATACTAGTTTTATTCAAAATATGATACGTACCCAAAAACTACTTTATTTAAAATCCAATGCGTGTGTGTATATATATATATTAAAAAATTACACCCATTTTGCCGTAGAACTTACTTCGTAGAGCACGACGATAAGAAACAAAAAATTCTCAAAAAGCTCAGGGGAATTTTCCTCCAATAAATTTTCAATGGCGATGATAGCGACCGAATCGGGTTGATTCGCTCGAAGGAAACGATGAGGGAACCGGGTCAGTGATCGTGCTGAGCTCAGCTCGGTCTAGTTTGTGTGGTGCAAGGGTGCAGCCGAACAACAGTGAAGAAGTGGTTCGATGGGCACAGTTTGGTTTGATGGCGTACAACGAAGAGGCTGATAATCAGGCCCACACGACAAGGCTCGGTTGGGTTTGGTGGAGTGAAGACAGAACCTCTAAATTGGGCTAAGCTGGCGCATAAGGGAGGCTTGGTCGACCTAGGTGGGTGTAGAAGGGTTGAGGTTAGCTTGGACTGAAGCAAGTTGGGAGGTGCAAACTAAGGTAGGTTCGGTAGGGAGGCCTGGCAGGTACAGTAGCAGGTTGGGTTAACAGGGTGTAGATCGGGTGAGGGTGCAAACCGGTGAAGGGACTGATCTTGGCCAAAGAACAGAGCTATGGTGTTTGCTGAGTCACCACCAATGGTGGTGATAAAAGAAAAAAAGAGGATGATTGGTGGCTGGGTTAGCCACCAGCAATGATGGCTTAAAACCAAAGAGGAAGGGCTGAAGGGAAAAACGTGAAAGTAGAGGAGAGGAGAGAAGTAGTGAGGTGGGAGAGAGTGAAATGGTGAGGGAATGAGTTGAAGAGGGGGGACTGAGCCCTATTTGTAGGGTAAGAGTGAGCTTTTGGTGTTTCCAAATGGCAACACTATAGGCGTCACGTTCTTGCCTTGGCTCTCACAAGTGTAGAACTATGTCCAACACTTGTAAATCCCATAATACCATGAGAGTGAAACCACTTGCACCCCATGGTCTTGTTTAAATGGGCCTTGGGTTGGATCCATTATCATCCAACCCAAAGTCCAAGGCCAACTAAACTAGCATAGTTTCCTCTTAGTTACATTAACTAAGTTTACTTAGTTAATGTAGTTAGGTCCAAGTATATTATATATATAAATATATATATTTGTTTTTTCATTGTATACACATTAAATCAAGGTTGACCGGACTCAATCAACTAGTGGATGGACGGATATGACCCTACTAGTCATAAATGTCCTTGCAATATTTACAAAATAACCATTTTACCCTCAAAATTGCCAAATGAGTTTCGAGAGCATACGAGCTCTGTTTTCGATGAAATCAAGATTGCCTTTCTTAGAATTTCAATACGAATGCAACAATGTGTTTGAATCTTATAAAATAGATCTTGAAATTATAATTTTGCCCTTAGGGTTGTTGGGCATGTTTTACGAGCGTATTAGCTCTGTTTTTTATGAAATCACTTGAGGTTTTTCAAAATTTCAATGTGATTGCAATCGTGTGATCGAAAATCATAAAATAGGTTATTTATATTTGAACAAAATCTCTGAAAAAATTGTCGGGTGTTATACATATGGACCAAAATTGTCACAATCAAATATCAATGGAGCCATCACTTAATAAAAAACAATACGATCATCCAATAAACAATAAAGGCCGAATAAACAATTGAGTGATACAACTCACTCACAGAACAAGAGTTACCAGAAACACCAAAGGCATTTGGGAAGCACGCTTCCCCGAAGCACGAAACGTTGCTCTTCCGAAACATGCTGGGAAGCACAAATTTTTTTTGGAAAGCACATTTTCTATTTTTGGGAAGCGTGATTCCCCCTCACTTCCTCCTTTATTTTTATTTTTATTTTTATTTTTTTTCGCTTCCCCCTCACTTTCTAGGTCGCTATTGGTTCGCTTCCTAGGTCGCTTCCGAGACGATTCTTGATTCACTTCTAAGTCGTCCCACACTTATCGATTCCTGAAATTTTGAAATTGCCTCGCTTTCCGCTTCTGCTTCACGTATCGCTTTCCGCTTCCTTGACTGGTAACTCTGCGAATAACGTTCAGTTAGAGTCAAACACCGTCAATCTAAATTGACAAAAAAAAACTGAGGTGCACATAACTCACCCCAAAAAATATCTCTGGTTCAAACAAAAAGTAGCATAGATCCAGAGGTCAATCACCAATCAATCAAACCCAAGACAAATATCAACACGAAACTAAAAAATAAGATGACTTGAGGTGCACACATAGTTCACCTCAACGGCTAACTCTAACTCCACAACATCGAGGTGCATAAGAAATAAATGAGTGATATAACACACTCATAGAACCAAAGGTCAATCAAGCGCTAGGTAGAGGCAAATCATTTGACAATCTATACTGACGAGAAGACACTGACGCACACATAACTCACCTCAACAACTAACTTTGGTCCCACAATATAGAAGAGCATACAACTCGCCTCGATAAGGCCAAACAAATAATAATAGATGTATCAAAAGAAGAGTGATGGACTTATAAAGCCAAATAATAAAAACCTCCAAATACACATTCCAAGGAACAAGAACTGATAAGACAAAAATTTTCAAGTAAAAGAAATCCTCAAGTAATGCAATTATAGAGCCTTCAATCATGAACCGAAATGTCCACCAATATTAAGTGGATAAACACAAAAAATGTTCTCTAAGGAACATTCTCACAAAACCCACAAACGGATACACAGAAAGGCTCACAATATAAAAAATGATATTATATTGAATATCATAAGTACAAAATAAAAACATAACACTTAAAACTCATGTGAGGTATCACGATGCAACTAAGTTTTAGTAAAAGTATGCAATCATACGACAAGATAAAATGTCCACCAATGAGAGTCTTCTATTATGAACAAGCATGTCCATCAATAATGGACAATTACTAAAGTGAGCCATGAGAAAAACACTTATAACACCCACAAAGGAAAAAAAACAAAAAAAAGGTTCTCATAATTCTCAAATTAATATTTTATTAAAATTAAGTATGCAAAAACGCATAATATTTAAATCCCATGCAAAACATGTAAGATAATGTTCATTAAAGAGCCATGAGACTACAAAAATAACACAATCACAAGAACTACAAAAGGGCCAACAAGAGAAACACCCAATAACATAACTATTTTTAATAATTTTTTAAAAATAAAACATTTAAAAGGCATTCAGAAAAGTGAATGATTCTCATACGAAATCATGCTCAATACCTTATGCACGAATAGATAATCTCATTCATCATGTAAGACAATCACAAGTGTATAAGGATCACATATCAATATAAAAATTATATATTCAAAATTCAAAAATAGCAAGGTATCCATGATCACTAAGATCCTAATCACATATAATTTTTAAAATTTCATAATCTATTTTAGGTTTCACATACAAATACATCAAGAGTAAAAAAATAAAAAAATTCAAAAACAAGTTAAGTCAAATCTCATAAGATCATACTTGTAAATGACAAACAACACCATTTCAAATTATTTTAAAATATTTGACAATTTTTTCAAAAAGAAACAAAACAAAGTTGAATAATAAATATGAACATGAAGTGTTTAAATAAAGCATTGAAATGCCAACAATACATGCTTAAGAATACTAAATCATATATGTACATATTAAATAAAGTGAGCTCAAAAAAATAAGATTCAAACTAGATCTCATAAAGCATGCACATATATAATTTCACAAGATCAAACAAATATTATAAACCTTATAAAACATTTAATAAAAAAAATCCAATAATAATTAAAAAAACATTTAAAGATTTTAGTTTTTAACAAAAATAACAATTATTTTTTTAAAGATAATAAAAATGAGTGTTTTTTCATGCATAATGCATGAGATAGATAACTCAAGTAACACTAAAGATATAAGATATATATTGGATCAAGATTTTCCTTGAATTCAGGCCACACAACGATCACAAATCCTTCACGAAGCACGATCTTGAACTAAAGAATCCTAAGAACCAAAAAAAGCAAAATACCAAGAAAGATTTCTTAGCTCTAATACCATGTAAAGAAATCTGCGAGGGCCTCTAAGGGCTTATAAGAACATAAACACAATGTGCACATGCATGTACACAAGTCCAACTAAGGGACAATACAAGAACATAAAGGCACTACACAAGCATTAAGTGCATTCAAGACATCAAACTAAAGAGAGGAACACAAAAATATATAAAATATTCATCTTATTGAGGATGAATGCTTAAGAGAAGCATTATCTTACAAAGAGGAGAAAGACTTTATATATAGAGCCAAGATGGGCATTTAAGAGAGGCTTTCACTCTTCCAACAATCATATTTATGACTGTTGGAAGAGTCCCATAGGCATTCATTGTTCCATCAGTCATATCCCAACAATCCAATAGTCATATAGACCCCCTACACTATACAATAAAGACAAAAATAAAATAATGAACAAAAAATACAATACTGTCCCTAGTGGACAGTCACTATTTACATGAAAATAACAAGACCAAAATGCCCCTAGATAGCATTACCTATTACATAACATACAATATATATATGATTACACACACACACACACACACACACACACACACACACACACACACACACACATATATATATATATATATTAACACTCCATAGCTTTACAACACAACATTTCAATAATTTTGGAAAGTCTTGAACATATTGTTTCAGTTAGGATCACACCTTGATTGAAGAACTTCAATCCCAAGAAGTAGTTAAGTGCTCCAATTTTTTATAACACACTCCTCTTGTGTCCTCTCTTTTAACCTATTGTATTTCCTCTACATCATCTCCTTAATCACTATATAATTTACATACAATATCATAATAGATACATTCTCTCTTACACAAATAAGTGGTGATCACTAATTCTTGTAGCCAAATTGAATGATGCCTACTAAAACACTCAAACCATGTAAGAGATGATTGTTTTAACCCATAAATTGCTTTATTGAATTGATATAATGCTTTATTGAATTCATACACTTATCTTCTATTGCCTTTAGAGGGTAGAGCTCTAGAAGAGGAGACAATAGATATCTTTCTAAATATTCTCATGTAAAAATGCAGTTTTTGCATCTAACTTATGCATGACACATCTTTTGTAAGCTAGGACAAGGATAAGTCTGGTGAGATTCAACTTAACTATGGGAGCAAAGCCCTCATGATAATCGATCCCAGGCATCTGATTGTACCCCTTGGCAATTAATCTAGCTTTGTATCTGAACCATCTGATTTGGACTTTAGAATATAGATCTATTTGCATCTCAATGCTTTTCTTACATTTGAAAGAATAGTAACCCAAGTATCATTCTCTTTAGAGCTCTCATTTCCTCGTCATGGTCCCATTCCATTTTGGATGTGACGTTGACTCTTCTATACTTTTATGAATTGGATTCAATTCTGGATTGCCTATAAACATTCTGTATGGTTCAAAAACAACATGATGAGAAAGAAAATGACAAAAAAAAAGTGATAAGCACACAATTGCTTCCCTCTTCTTAGAGCAATTGGAAGGTTATCAGCAAGGACTTTACTGGAATCATGTATGCTTTTGGCAATAGGATTACTTGGCTCTTAAGTAGGTACACCTTTAGGTGTGTAGCAAGGAGGTCAGCCATGATATATTTCCTTTCTCCTCAAGCATATGTACTTATGTCTTTGGGAGATTGAACTTCCGATTTTTCTGCTTCATCTTCTAATAAATGTAGGAGAGTTAACAAAATTGATGTAATAAGCCACAAAGCTCAACATAGTATTTAATTATTTTCATATCATATGATCAGAGATCCTAGAATGCTTCCACAATCCTTTTTTCTCCAGAACGAAGTTTAAAAAAAATGCAGCATGGAGAGAAGAGCTAACCCAATTAAGTCATGTACTGAGAAACAAATGAAGTCAAGGTTTCACTTCCCTCTAATGAAGAAACCATCTGATAATCAACACTGAGTGTTCTAATCCAAATGTCATTTTCTATCAAGTCCATTCCAGCAAATACTAACTAAGCAAAGGTTCATGCCCTAGAGCATCTGCAAAGTAAAGGAGAAACAACTAGAGAAAAACATTTTTAAGACACAAAATTAGAGTGCCCCATCTCCATGTAGGAGCAATAATTTTCCCAAGAAGATCTTCATTACTTACAAGTCTAAAACATTCTCCAAAGTACAAAATATTTCATAAAGTCTGAAGAAGGAAATTTCACTAGTCTTTTTTTAGCACACTGCACTTCCCTAGACAGAAATGAACCCTCAACTATCATCTTCCAAGGGTGCATGACAAGGAAGATGTTAAATTTTTTATAGACCAAGCTCTCCTCTATAATTTGCTAGCTAAAACTCACATAGATACATATTTTAGGAAGACCATCAATAGGTAACTATTATTCTTTTTTTAGAAAGAAATGGTTTTTTGAGAAAGCACATGTAGCTATTCTTCTTAATGCCATCTCTCAACCATCTTAAATGCATCAGCATACAAAATTTCTCAAAATCTTACTGCCCTTTAGTACTGACCACTGACACAAACACTAAAATGGTAGAATTATGTTGAGCTAGGAGGACAGTGTACAATATCAAAAATGAAAATTTGCAACTCTCATCTTAGTTGTATTTTATATTTTGCAAAATATGTTAAATAACAAACAGCCACGCCGCATGTTGTGCACACAGACATACACAAACGAAAAAACAGACAAAAAGCATGTTTCCACACCACATGCATCTGAAACTTTAATAAGCAATATACACAGAAGAAAGTATTAAGAAAATTACCTCCATTAAATGGCTAAAGGCAGTATCCTTTATCAAATCCAAGATTTCATGCACTTTTGCAGCTTCTAAATATTCTTCTGGTTTAGATGTGCTAGACTTATCGCAGTCAAGGAGGATAGGGATTACATGGAACAACTCCTTATCATCTCCTGCTAGTAACTTCAATATTGTCTACAAGAAAATGATGATGCAATTACTAACAATCACCATGTAGATATTCAAATAAGATAGCATTTGTCATACATGAAGAAACTTGGATGAAACTGCAAGAATGTTTTATAAAAAATAGGGCAGAATTTTAATTTTTTCCATGCTAGAATGGTTCTTTCGCCCTTTCTTGGTCTGCATCATTAACTGGGTTTCTGTATTTAAATTCCTTTTCTGAATTTTTTTTCCATAATTATTGTCAACACATGGTTTAGAATTTCTGAAAATTTCCAGCCAAAGCTTGCATTATTTATAATGTGGTGTAATGTTATGTTACACTGGCAATCCTGTGTTTCTCTCCACACATATAGCTTTCAATGTGCTGCATATATTCACAGCTTGTAGTAAACATTAACAGCTTGTGAACCTTTGTTACCTCACAAATTTCAAAATTACATGGTGATCCCTTGCATTAATTGACATGCAAAAATTACGTTTACAAGAAAAGTACTACCATGTCTATGATGTACTTTTCAGGACCACCAAACACTTTCGGAAAGATGATTGAACTTTTATAAACTTATAAAACTACCATTGCTGGTTCCAACCAAGTCCAGGCACCAGGATGGTATTCAAGAATTTACTAAAGATAGTACAGTTAGAAAAAGAAAAATAAAGAAAACCTAGAAAGAAAAACAACAAAAATGTGCTCATATAAATGAGTAATAGAAGAAAGAAACCTAGTATATATGTCTATGTCAAAGTATGAATGGGGAAACACAATAAATCCCCAAAAAATGCTGGCATCTCAGATAAAGTTATGCTTTGCAAGACCTTCATACATACTAAATCACAGAGTACAAGCTTAAGCAATAACACAAATATGATCCTTTTTTTCTCCTTGTTTGTAATATGTTATTTCAATTGAAATAGCTTATGATATCAGGATTCTATAAGCATACCTGGACAACAAGAGTACCATAACTACTAACTTGCAAAGTTGCAATGTCATATCTGGCATATCCCAAGATGCCCCTCTTATTAAACATTTGAACAACTCAGGAAATCCTTGATGACCTTGGATCAGTCAGTTCCCAGCCAACTTACCTGACCTCCACTCAAACGTTCTGCTAAAATGGTGGCTGATTTTGTCATATGGAAGCTTTATGAAGAATCCAAATGTATTCCCTTACAGAGAGAGGAGACTTCGGAAGACGTGATCCATAACAGTTAATAAGAATTACACTTCCAGAAGTTACAACCAGCTCCTGAAGAAAAACCAACAAAACTAACACGTTACATTTATCTACCACCAGATTCTTTTGGCCAGTAGAATAATGTTGCATACAGCACAACCAGTGAAAAATCACACACCTGACAGATCTTAGTCAATGTGTGTTCAATAGCAGAATAATTATCTTTGTTATGAAGAAAATTAGACAGATTTTAAAGCAGTTTCAACAACATGTGATCCCGCCTAGCCCACGACGATGTCTGGAAACTGCTTGGCACAACTTTGAAGGAAACTACACAATTCATCTATGTTACAGCTTTCAAGGAGCATTTCCATTACTCAGCTAAGAATCTTGTCAGATGCAAGTTGTAATTCCTTTCCCCTTGTCTCTTCAAGGGCATTACTGCATACAACAGTTCTTTCTTCAAGGTCCATTTCACTCCCTTCAAGAAGAGAGGCAATCTCGGAGAAGTATTTTACTGTCTCAGGATCAACTATTTTCCTACATCAATTTTTGGTAAGCACAAAGTGGATCAGTCATACTGAAATTAAACAAATGCAACCAAGTAAAAGCGATTGCATCTTCTCATAAACCAATGGTTGGACCAGAACGGATTTTATGCAACTCAACTGCAGATATAAATGATCTCGAGGGAGGTATGCTTTGTTTAGTCGTATGAATGAAAGGCTCTAGAATAAACATAGAAAAACCATTTGTATACAGAAAAGGATACAATTTGCATCTATAGACAGGAGAAATATGTTGCAGCCTTCCTCTGTCAACCTATTGGTAGGCGAACCAGCTGCTCAACCCAACCGTGAATACATCAAGGGAGCAGGCGAATAACCTATTGGCCAATCTTTAGCGTGTGATCCACCAAGAGAATCACTTGTGATCTCGACACAAAGGTGGCTGACATGAGAGAGCGAGGAAAAATATGTACAAGGGAAAAAAACAAGAGGGAATGAGAGAGGATGCTTGGAGGGAACCCTGGCTTCATTGGCATCAAAAGTAGTCTTCCTTAGTTTAGGACTCATCACTACACTAAATAGTGATGACCTAGATTGATCCTGTCTATATGGGCCCTCATCCAACCCAGAAGACCAAACCCCTGCCCAGCTACAAAGATTATACCTAGACCCAATTATAAAGGAAAACCAAAAGTGACCAATAAATCAATAAAACTCAAATAAGAAGTGAGACTTAAGAACTCAGTTCCTCCTAACACAATAATGGTTAGTTACTACTCCCTCCTTAAGATCATGGCCATCCAACAAAAGCTTCTCAGGTAAGAATCTGAATCATAAAGAGTGATTTCTGCAATTCAGTAAATGAGTGCAAATATGTGATGAGGGAAACTATGAATAAAAAGAAAAAAGCAAAAAAAAAAATCTTGAAATCTTCAATTAGATTTCGCTTGTTCTCCTTAAGTTTCTTACAGCAGTTTCTTTATAAAGAAAGGGAAAATATAAAAAGAAAAGGAGGAAGAATGAGGAATTTACCCTCACTGTCGTCCTTTTCTGTAAAACAGGAAAAATGTAATCCGCATAAGAGAGAAAGGGGGAGAGGAGAGAGATGTTACTCTTACAATTCACGTTTCCCTGGTTTTTGAATTTTAAAATCCAATCTTGTTTTGTGCTTCTAGTTTGAATTTTCAAATCTACATCATTTTGCTATCACAATCTGAATCCACATTTCTCTGAGATCCTTACAATATCAAGCAGCCTACTTCAGTCTTGTATATCATGCTCAATTGCAATCTTTAATTGAATTTGAAATACAATTCTAGAATCCTCCACCAAATATGTTTCAATCATAGCAATATGTTCCCTCCACACACAAGGCAGGATCTTTAAAATGCCATCTTACTATCTCTTAGTGACATTTCCCACACATGACCAATACTATTTTTCAACCTTGATCGTGCATTATTGTGTTGAAGTTTATTTTCAATTTTCTTATACAACAATCTAATCTTCTTCGTTATCCAAATTCAGGAATCTACAACATTTCACTTGACTCCTTCTGTCACAACTCATGACTTGTGCAGGTCAACCCAAAAACTCAGATGGGCCATGAATCTTCTACTTTAAGGACTGACAAAAAACATAAATAAGAGACAAAATAAAAGGCCATCTATTTTTTTGCTTGAACATTCCAATCGACCACCAAAGTTTTTCAGCATAGGTAAGCATGAAGTTCCTATTCTTGTTATGTTGATAATATTGTCATTACTAGAAATTCAAAAGATTGGGGGTGAAATAAACAATCTCTTTACTAGAGGTTTTGAAATAAAGATTGTGGGGACAAAATCAATGCAACTAGAGTATATTTTATAGTAAATAAGTAAACAGTGCAAAACAGCTCTCGTGCTTGCATCTTTAAACAAGAAATTCAAAAAAGTAGGAGCCTCAATTATGTAAAGACCTTTCTAGTAGACTAGAAGTACAGCTTACACACGAAAAGAGAACAGGTCACAAGGAGTTTTCTTCAGTTGCTGAGCCAGACATTGATTTTGAAAGGGTTGGTTCATTTATGTTACAACTATAATTCACCTAAAAAACAGAACCTGTTAAGATATATACATAATGTATATATACATCATATATATAATCTTTATCATTGTAATAGGTAAATACCCATTAGGGGTATTTTTGTTCTTTCACAGTTTTGTAATAGGTTGTGCCCATTAGAAGCACAATAGTCTTTTATTTTTTTTGTACAAACTAGGATTTTAGTTTGTTATTGAGGGAATTTATGTAAAACATACATAGAGACATTGGGACCTCCCCAACCGCTCTATTTCTAGCAGCTGGGGAGTGTCCCAATGGCCCTACGTGGCCTTGGTTGTGTATAAATAGGGGTATTCCCCTTGTAAATCCAATTCTTTCTCAAGCATTTTGATATATAAAATCCTATATTTGTTAGTGTGTTCTTGTCCCTTAAGTGGCGTATGTGCATGTGGTCGTGTTGACCCACAAGTGGTCTTGGTGTTCTTTGATATTGTGTTTGTGTAAGCCTATAAGAGGCATTTTCTTGCATTTTCTTTCTTATTTCATTACATGGTATCAAAGCTATGGACGTGAGAGCATGGATCATGTGATCGTGGGCTCGTGGTATCCAAAGAGTACTTTGCTCTTGTTATATATTTTGTCTTTCCTTTTCTCTTTCTTTCTCTATCGCTTCTTTGTAAAATGGAGGATGATAGAGAAGTTGTCATCTTCATTTCTGTGAAACTCAATTATACAAGTGATGTGAGCATCCATACTAAAATACAAAATATGAGAAAAGGGTTTATAGGGTTTGGTTGATAGCACCAAAAGAGAACCTAAGCTTATGCTTACCAAAATCGAAAATGGGAAGGAAGTAACGCTTCAAAGAGAAGAAATGTTCAAAGCCGTTGACGAATACGAAAGAAGATGTAAAGAATGGAGGATGGGTCATTCAAAGATCATTGAATGGCTCATCAATAGTGTTGACATAAAAAAGTGCTCGAGTTTAGCAAAATTTGATTTTGCAAATGACGCATGAAAGTATCTTAAGGATATGTATTGTTTAAAAGACAACTCATGTATGTAATTTGCAAAATAAGGTTAGAACCATAACCCAAGGAGAAATAAGCATTAGAAAATATTATAATATTTTTTCTCTTCTTTGAGATGAATTGGCTCTTTTAGAGCCTAAGTGCATTTCCCTCAAGATGTAGAACCCAGTGAAAATCAAATTAACACAAAGCATTTCTATCAATTTGTTAATGGGCTTAAACCCGAATTTGAAGGAACTAAATCAACCTTTCTTCATAGAGGAGGTGTTCCTTCTATAGTTGAAACGCTAGAAGAACTATGGAAGAGAATAGATTGAAGAAACCCTCCACTATCAAAGATGAGGAAATGGTACTTGCTATGTCAAGGCCCAAAAATCCCACAATGGCCTATAAGCCTTTGAAACTTTGGGAGAAACACCAATGACTACAGGAGAAGCTTAAATGATCATAGAAAAAGTGATTATGAATACAAGAAGTGTGGCAAAATAATGTCACTTTTACAATGAGCTAGGTCACATCAAGTCATTTTTTCCAAAGAGGAGAATAGAAGAGAAAGGAGATAAAAAAAAGTACAACTCATGGAAGCACTACAACCAATGTTTAAAAATCAAACATCTTTCCTCTTCAGTGTGGTTGTATCCACATGTATTGATCCCAATAAGACTTCATGGATTTTTTATTCCGGTACTCATTTCCATATGCCTCCAAATGAGTCTATATAATCTTAATGCTATATTAATCCAAATGAATCTTATGTTTCAAATGCTGATGGAACTTCTTTGAAAATCAAAAGTTTTGAAACTTTGCACAAACATCAAACCTTTTATATACCAAATGTTAGAATGATGCCAAAATTGAATTTAAACCTCTTATATGTTTCTCAAATTGTGGACCATGGGTACACGATCTCTTTCTTATCTAACGGTTGTTTGGTACAGGATCTTGAGTCCGAGAAGCCGACTGGGTGAGGCATAGAAGTGGAGATCTCTATGTTATGGACAATCTTGAATTATCAAAACATGTTTTTAACAATTTTATGAAAAAGAAAGATATAGAAAATTGGCATAAAAGATTAAGACATCCTAGTATGTCAAAATTATATTTGTTTTCATTTCTTACAAATTATAAAGAAAAGGATTTAGATTGTGAAGATTGCATTTTGTGTAAAATGAAATCGTTACCTTTTGAACCTAGTCAATTTATATCTAAAAAACATTTGACTTAGTACATTCGGATGTATAGGGACCGACTCTGGTTGTGTCCAAAGGAGGAGTATCATATTATATTATTTTTGTGTATGATTATAGTAGACATACATGAATATTTTTCCTTAAGTATAAATCTAAAGTATTTGATTATTTTCAAAAATTTCATCACTATGCTAAAACTCAATTTAAAGTCAACATTAAAATTTTTATAGCTTATTTCAAAGGAGAATTTTTATTAAATGATTTCAAAAATTATCTTGATCTACGTAGAATTATCCATAAAAAAATCTTATCTTTATACTCTTCAACAAAATGGACTAGCCGAAAGAAAACAAACATATTGTTGAGACTACTAGGACGTTTCTTATATCCAAAAATATTCTTAAAAGTTTTTGGGTTAAAGTCACTCTTACAACGGTTTATTTGATTAATAAAATGCCTTTAAACACTATTGAATTTTTTTCTCATATTGAACAATTATTTAAAACTCCTCCCAATTATAAAAGGTTAAGAGTTTTCAGTTGTAAATGCTTTGTCCTTACTAACAAAAATGGCAAACTTTAAGTTAAAGCTATTTCTTGTGTTTTCTTGAGATATACCGAAATAAAAAAGGGTACAAATGTTATGAAATTAAAAAGGACAAACTATATGTTTCAAAAAATATCGCTTTCCTTAAAAACAAAAATGAATTTGATAAAGATAAATCCAAAGAACATTATAAGCTACGTCACACAGACTCTTCTAACATGACATCACACCTGCGTTGCACCCGCACCCGGGCGGGTGCGATACTTGGACACAACTTCCTTTGTCTTAGGTGAAGTTAATCACACCGAGGTCCATTTCTATCCAAAAGTAGATTCAGTTAACCCTAATCAAGTCTATTTTTATTTATATTATATATAAATACATAAATGCACACAAATACATGTAGTGTTAACTTAAAAGTGTTAAAAATTGTATATATATCCTCCACGCACCTCCACACCCAAGTTTTTTTAAAGTTCCGTGTTGCCGCATCTGCACCTGTACCTGTATTTGCACCCACACCTATGTGACATAGATTATGAGTATTCTTTTTTTTTTCATTGAGCACAATAAAATTATTGATTATGATAGTATTCATGAAAACAATAATGATGACATTCATAATGTGCATGAAAGTGATAATGAGGACACTCATGATGCTTAATAGATTTATGTCATATATCTCCTTTAAACCCAAGTATATAGCATGTCTTATGGTCATCCACTCATATGTAAAGCCATTTTATAATGATGCTAAAAAACACCAAGAATGGATTAGAGTCATGAATGATAAATTAGAAGCTTTAAAAAAGGCAAAAACTTAAAAAATTCAAACATTACCTAAAGAAAAAAAAAACCTAGGGTGTAGATTGGTTTATAAAATTAAAACCAAAAGTGATGGGACATTAGAGATATAAAGCTAGACTTGTAGCTAAAGGGCATAGTCAAGAGTATGAAATAAACTATGATGAAATATTTGCTCTAGTTGCTCGAATGACCACTCTTAAAACTCTCATTTTTATAGCTTCGATCAGAAAATGACTCATCTTTCAAATAGACGTTAAAAATATTTTTTTGAATGACAATCTTAATGAGAAAGTTTACATGCATGAAACCTCCTCCAGGATTAGGGTTGGCACCATAGTGACAAACGTTTTTATCAACAATTTTTCATTTTTAAAAAACTTGCAAGAAATTGAAAAAAATCCATAAATCTTGCATTTTTGACAAATTCTCGGCAATAAAAAAATAAATTAAAAAACATATACAATATTTTTTATAAGAAAATATTAATAAAAATTATTTAAAAATAAAAATACATGATTTTTTTGTGATAAATAGCCGTTTAAAACGTAAATATCGCATTTAAATCATAGTATTTATGTTTTTTCATAAATCTTGTGATATTTTATAAATCTTGCGAGAAATTGTCATTTTAAACTTTCAAGCAATTTCTCACAATATTATTGTGAGATTTTTATAAATCTCACGATATTTGTCACACTGGTTGGCACATGAAAAAGTCTTTCATTTACGGAAGGCTTTATATGGTCTAAAACAAGCTCCTAAGGCTTAGTATGCTTGATTCAGTAGTGTGATGACACAACTTTGTTTTAAATATTGTTATACTGGCACTGCATTTTTATTAAGTCCTCTAATGCAAATATAGTAATCTTATTTCTCTATGTAGACAACATGATTATCAAAGGAGTTGATAAGCATGGAGTTTGTCATATCAAAGATATTCTCAAAGCTAACTTTAATAATGATATATCCTGTGTCACATGGGTGCGAGTATGGGTATGGGTGCGACACGGATGTAGAGCAATTTCAAAATTTATGGACATAGGGACACGACTATATATATATATATATATATATATATATATATATATATATATATATATATATATATATATATATATATATATAACAATAATAAGACTCGATCAAAGTTGTGTCCATTAAGGGACACAACTATATATATAACAATAATAAGACTTGGCTATAAATATATTTAAAAATATATATATAAAAAGATCATTTTTCTTAGTTTTTATATATCTTTTAGCCTAAAAATGGACAAAAACGGACACAGTCAAAGTTGATCGAGTCCAAAATGTGGATGGACTCGGCCCCGATGCGTTGACCAAGTTTGACACTTGGCTGACCATATCTGCCCCGTGTCCGAAGCCACACTCGTGTTCGCACCCGTGTCGGGGCGTGTCGACGCGGGTGCATCGACCTTATAGCCGAGTCTGTGTGACTTAACATATATCTTGGATTTTTACGTTATTTTCTTAGAATTAAAGTGACACATTCAACTCATGGTTATTATTTATCACAAACTAAGTATGTAGTAGAGATAATAGAGTGATCATGGCTTTTTGATAAAAAATGAGTTGATACCCTTAATAGGGATGGCAGTGGACCGGAGCGAGGGCGGGGGACAAGGTCTCTACCCCCAACCCGTCTCAAAATGTGGACCTCCATCCCCGCACAGGTTTGGATTTTAACCTTCATCCCCGTTTCATGTCCTCCTTCCCCGATCCAAACGGGGCGAGGCGGGGTGGGGCAGGGCCCCATTTCCCCTCAATCCATTGCCATCCCTGAAGAAGGATTGGGGATGGGGCGGGGTGGGGCGAGGCAAGGCGAGGATCGGGATGGAGACGGGGCGGGGGAAAGCATAAGTCCATCCGCACAGGTTTTGAAAAAAATCCTGGGTGAGGGGGGTGTATGGAGGATGTATATATATATATATATATATATATATATATATATATATATATATATATATATATATATATATATATATATATATAATTTTTAATAGTTTTAAGTTAACACTACGTGTATTTGTGTGCATTTATG
Source organism: Nuphar pumila (assembly GCF_984573655.1). Taxonomy (NCBI): domain Eukaryota; kingdom Viridiplantae; phylum Streptophyta; class Magnoliopsida; order Nymphaeales; family Nymphaeaceae; genus Nuphar; species Nuphar pumila. The sequence goes on from NC_143255.1 coordinate 32,765,538, forward strand.
TATTTATATATATAACATAGATAAAAATAAACTTGATTAGGGTTAACTGAATCTACTTTTGGATAGAAATGAACCTTAGCGTGGTTGACTTCACCTAACACAAAAGAAATTGTGTCCAAGTGTCGCGCCCGCCTGAGTGCAGGTGCAACATAGGTGCGGTGCCATGTTAGAAGAGTCCATGTGACATATACTGTCATCCCTAACCCCTAAGGTCATTAATGTCAAGATGAAGAAGGATGATAGACAACCTCTGAAGGACCCAACTCCATGCAAACAGATGATTGAGGCTCTAACTTATCTTTTTATCACTTGCCTTGATATTGCTCATGTTATTCACTCTGATAGTCAATTTCAGCATGTTCTTGTTACAGTACATATGAGTATTTTAATGAGGATTATTAGTTATATAAAAAATACTATTAGTTATGGTTTATTTTTGTCATCATCTTTCCCGTTAAAAGTCATTGCATATTCAGACTTTGATTGGGGTGGAGATGTAAATGATTATCGCTCAACTATGGTTTTTTGTAGGTGACTCTATGATTTCATAAAAATGCAAAAAACACCAAAAGATATCCTTATGTTCTATAGAATCAAAGTATTGACTTATGGCAACCACTAGTTCTGAATTGGTATGGTTGAGACAATTGTTGGAAGACTTAGGAGTTCACATAGCAGGACCCCAAGATTATGTTGTGAAAACAAAAACGCAATTTAAAATGCAGGAAACCACATATTTCATGAGCGGACCAAATACATTGAAATGAATTGTCATTATGTCAAAGAAAATTCTTGAAGAAGACCACTACATTGTCATATGTACCATCCAAGTATCCATTGGTGAACTTCACCAAAGCGCTTCTATCACCAAGATTTCAATTCTTCCTTAGCAAAATCTCGGTTGTGGCACCGTGAGTTTGAGGGAGGTGTTAAGATATGCATATTTATACATACTCTTTATCATTGTAATAAGTAAATACCCATTAGGGGTAATTTTTGTCCTTTCACAGTTTTGTAATAGGTTGTGCCCATTAGGGGTATAATAGTCTTTTATTTCTTTTTTGTACTAACTAGGATTTTAGTTTGTTATTGAAGGCATTTATGTAAAACATACATAGAGACATTGGGACCTCACCAACAGCTCTATTTTTAGCCGTTGGGGAGTGTCCCAGTGGCCCTACATGGCCTTGGTTGTGTATAAAGAGGGGTATTCCCCTTGTAAATTCAATGCTTTTTCAAGTATTTTGATATATAAAATCCTATATTTTTTAGTGTGCTTTTGGCACTTAAGCGGACCATGTGCATGTGTTTTTGTGTTGACCCGTAAGTGGTCTTGGTGTTCTTTGATATTGTATTCGTGTAAGCCCATAAGAAGCATTATCTTTCTCATTTCATTAAAGAACCATGTTTAAGTTAAGCTCAGAGCTAAACCATTTTTATATCAGTAAACAGAACCACGTTAAATTTAAGCTCGGAGCTCATCCATTTTACAACGATAAAATGTTAACTAAATATACGTGAAGGGAACTAGCTTCAGTTTTCCAACTTATTAAATTTGAGAACTTCATTGCCCGGAAGGAAATGTGGTCATCTTTGGTGTAAAATGCAGTAATTAACATCTGAATTATGAAGAACCCTTCAAATAATCTCATTTTGTGCCGCTGCAAAAGTAGCATATTACACCTACAAGGCATCAATGATCTCAAAGCTACTAACATGCTCCACAACTCCCGGTAAATAAATCACAAAGTCTATACCAAATTGCATCAATCCAGTCACACTGACGACATGACGAAATTGGCCCATCATAAAAACTTCCAGCGCACTAAGATGAACGATCATATCAAAGCAAGAGAAGGCTAACACATTGAAGCTCAAAATTAGCCAAACAAGAGAAATCAGAATTATCAATACATCTGCTAAACACATTTGAAGCGTAAGAGAATGACTTTTTCAATACCAAGTTCCCATATTGTAGCAGCCACTCTAACGACGAAGGAAATCCTGGCCAGTAACCAAACTACGACCATACAAACTTCACCATGTCTCATTAGATTTTCCTCTTTCTTTCCTTTGTAGAATCAAGGAATGCTTAAAAATCATGTAAAAAGGCTTCAAAGATGAAGAACAGATAAACGATGTCGTTTTCGAACCCAAAATCCGCAGATTTCCCTCATCAAACAATCAAATCACTGTCCCGTTCAGTGAATACCAGGTAATCTGGAAACCCAAAATTACCAAAATGTTTTAACATTACGAGAACTCAACATGCAACAACAGGAATCAAATTGGGCACCATGAACGCAAACTTTTTAACTCAATAGAATGACAAAAAGTGGGACTCACAGCAAACAAAAAAAAAACAGAAAGCGACAGCCATCAAAAGGCCCAAGTCCATATAGCCTCGGCCTGTCCAAATGATGTTCAGGAAGGAATCGTTTTTCGCAGGGACGAGAACAACTAGGGAGCAGTATCTCGAGAGGATGGTGAACTTGGGATCGGCGGAGAAGAGTGGGTTTGGCGAGAGGACCCTCCCGACGAAGCTTTTCTGGTGGGTTGGTCTCCATCTGCGCATTGTTTCCCATTCCTGAACTTCCTGTTTCTGCTGCTGCCTCTCGTGCTCCCGTGCATGAAGGGTACGTCATCCTCGCTTGGAGCCTCCGAATAAGCTCCCTTTCGCCGTCTGCTCTGCAAGACCTTCGACCCATAACACACCATCCTTGCACTTTTCGCCTCTTCAACCCCAAAACTCAAAAGAGTTGCTGGCACTGTGGTTGTGTGTTCGTTCATAGTTTCTTCACAAAAAAGGCCCCAAAGATTAAGAAAATGAAGAAGAAAAGTGACGTAGAGAGAGCGTCCCAGGGCTCAGGTTGCTGGATATAGGGATGGCAGTGGACCCGGGGTAAACGGGGCCCGGTCCCCTTTGGACCGGGGATGAAGGGCATGAAACGGGGATGGAGGTGGGGATGAAGATTAAAATTCATCCCCGTGAGGGGATGGAGGCGAGGATGGACTTATATTTTCCCCCGTCCTGCCCCCACCCCATCCTCAATTCTTATAAGAGATGACAATAGATCGAGGGAAAACGGGGCCCCGCCCCGCCCCGCCTCACCCCTGTTTGGACCGGGGATGGAGGACATGAAACGGGGATAAAGGTAGGGTGGAGGTTAAAATCCATCCTTGTATTTGTCATTTGTACATGAATACTATCTCTACTATAGAACTAGTAGAGCGGATCATGTCCAAGCCCCTTAGATGCCATCGGTCATAAAGATGAACGGCAACCAAAAAAAGCAGTGGTTCTGAAGGAGATGGGCTCCACAAAAAATTGTGATGCCATTCATCTTCATCTTCTGGATGAATGACATCAATAGTTGAGAGTTATGAACCGGCTAGGAAAATGAAACTTGTTGGGGGTGAATCGATCTAAAATGCTGAGAAAGTTTTGGCTTAACCTAAGAACTGATCCTAACTAGGTTGAATTTCAGATATTTGACAATTCTATTTTATCGGCAAACCATAACACTTTCCACAATTTTGGAAACTCCTTTTGGGGTATGGCCGTATGAACTTGGTGAGAGCAGATCAGGTGTAATCACATTGCACACTTTAAGTACGCTGTTGCACCTAACTGCCCTTCATCTCAGGGGTACAACCTATATGAAGGGCAGACCAAGTGCAGGAGCACACTAAAGTGTGCAATGTGATTGCACCTGATCTGCACCTAACCGCCCTCCATCTCTGGGGTACAGTCTATCAGTTGTGGGGCCTAACAGAAAATGGAGGGCAGACCAGGTGCAGGGCACGCTAAAGTGTTCTATGTTATTGCACTTGATCTGCACCTTACTACCCTCTATCTCTGGGGTACAACCTATCAGCTGTGGGGCCTAACAGAAAATGGAGACTAGGTGCAGGGCACACTAAGGTGTATCACTGTTGAGAGAGAGAGATATTTGGCAGATTTGGGGTATGCATGTGACCTACTGGTTTGGGTCAGATGTTTGATAAACTCAAATCCATTTAGTCAAATTTAATTAAGTGTTTAGATCCAACCAATCAATTGGATCAAATTCAGTTAAAAAAGTAAAATCAGATCGGATTCGGATGTACATCAAAATGATTCTTATAACCTTTTAAAAAGTATGAGAAGGATAGGATGTCCCATGCACGTGCCATTAAAACAAAATATTTTGAAAATATTGGAAGCTTGCCTTTCACTGGTGGGTTCTCTAAGGGCTTGGGTGTCGGCGACCCCACTCGAAGATTACCTGCTCAAAAAGAAAATAAATTAAAAAAATAAGAACCTCAAAGTGCATTTAATGTCAACAACATAACATTAACTTTTTTATTTAAATCCTAAAACTCGAGAGCTCTCAGGAGACCAGATGTATTGACAACGAGCACTACTAAAAAAATGTGGATTAGCGATAGACGCTATCCATCACAAATTCGTCGCTAAACAATTTAGCGATGGATTTACGATGTATTAACGTCTGATAGCATCCGTCACATATTCTTGGTCGCTAATTAGTGACAGAACTGATATGTCGCAAATTCGTCGCTAAACTGTTTAGCGACAAAAATGACCCATCGCGAGTTCGTCGCTAAATAAGCACAGATTTGATTTTATGATATATAACTATTCATCGCTAATCCGCCGCTAGTTTAGCGACGGATATTATCCATCGCTAATCTGTTGCAAAATTTAAAAAAAAATTGAAATATAAATATCGAGATTTTTTTTCGTTATACAATTTATATAAGTTGTGTATAAAAGACAAAGTACACATAAAAAATACAAATACAAAGTAGGTGAAACAAATTTAACACAATAATCGTTTACTTAATGTGCACTACTAGGAGTGTTGAGAGAAGACGAATCAAAATAAGCATGTATTTTACCTTGCACATGACAATAATCGTTTCATTTAAAAAGTAACATGACCCAACAAAAAAAGCAAAGTGCTCACAATTGAAGGTCACTAAGCTTAGAGAGAAGAAATTTGGTTGCTCCCTCAATGTGCTTCTTGGACAGTTTTTGTTGCTCCCCATCCAGCTTGGGAGTAAGCAGCTTAATGTAACGTTTCATATAAGTCACAAACTGCTTCTTGTCAAAAGAAGGTTGCTCCTGTGAAAAAAAACAATACAATGATCAGCCTTGATGCATTTTTTAGCTATATATATATACATCACAATATCTGTAATGCACACACACACACAAGCTCTACCTGAAGTCTGAAAGTGTCAACAATATCCACTACTTTGACAACTTGATCATTGACACCTTCATCTTTTTCTCCATCCTCTGCAGATGGGTTTGCAAGAATGTCTACATCGACTGCTCCTCGGACAACCCACTGGCATCAATTATATGATTATAAGAAAACATTGTAAGAAATGAAGAAGACCAGACATCAAGTTTCTGGAAGTATAACATACTACAGATCCAAAAAACAAATGTAAGACATACATAGAAAATACAAATGATCATTTTCTCGTAAAGAAAAAAATTCAAATCAAGTCAATTCCAACCACAACCTCTCCTTGCAACAAAGCAACAAAAAGTAAACCAATCAAATTTGCTAATGTAGCTAATGTATAAGTACGAAGCAAAAGGTAATGGTGCTAACATTTCCTTCAACCTCCCACAACATTCCATTCTCAATCTCTTTGTATGGGAATGAATCAGAGAGGAGCTTGTCTCCTATAATCAGAGATAATGTGGTCAACACATGGCTATAAGTTATGGATATAAGAAAACATGCTGGCCTGGTATAAATGACAAAAGTTTGCTCCATTTTGCATCAATTTATAAACATAAGAAAATAGGACAAAATAAAATGCCAAAATCTGGGCCTTGCAAAAAATCAATAAAAAAATACAAGATATGATATTGTGGGTCTTAGAACATTTTTTTACACAAATTCTTATCATTATCCACCTATTATTTTTATGTTGTTTGCATTTATCATAATTAAGCAGAAATTTCAAGACCACATCTAAGTTCACTCCATAAGTTACAAAAACTAAAAATCAAGTAAAGCAAGTACAAATCACGGGTGGGCCCGACAGATTTGAGATCTCATGTTCGGTTTCTCCTTATAAATTAGAATCACTCTCTCATGCCCGTGAGAAAGTGATTCTAAAGGATGCAACTGAGCATGCCCCTAGTGTTGTTCTTGTCCATTCTGCTTACCTTGAATCTATGGTGGAGGTAGAGCCATCATGACAAACATATTTGTATTTTCTAATTTGGCTATATTGTCGTGTAAAAGCACCAACCACTCCTCTCAAGAACAAAAGAAACAAGGTCAAGCTTCCAAAGCCTCAGTTCAGTTAATCTAAATTGTGTCTGCATAGATCACATCTACATGGATTTGCAGATGAAACCAATTCCATCTAAAACAAACAGTTATAGAACACCTAAAATATGCAGTTATGAAACACCATTAATGATATTATACACGCTCTCATCACTTCTATCTAGAAATTAAGTAAAAAAAGAACACGCTTTCTAAAATCATAATGTTCATTTTTTTCCTCCACCAATAGCTAAATCAACATATAAATTCCAAACTATAAGAAGTAAAGAGAAGGGCACCCCACCACAAACTCATAAACACATAACACGAAGACAAAGAAGGAATGCATTCACAAAGGACCAAGAAGGAACAGAAAGTGGCATTGGAAATATCAAAAATTCAGATCAATATAAAGAATTTTTTTGCTCACATTTAATATAGAATGCTGTGGCATGGGAAATTTTATAGGTTTGTCATTTTCATGGGGCTCGATGGGGTGCTCAATCGACTTGAACTCAACTCCCAATTGCATTCCATGGGCACCACCAAGAGAAGGCAATGACAGGGGTGGCCAACACAGTGACCGGCCGCAATGGGTGGTGGCTGCCTCCGGTCGATGCTCGGACATAGGGGAATGCGGTGACAGATCAGAGAGGGGAGAAGAAGAAAGAAGGGGAAGAAGAAAAAGAAGGTGAGGAAGATGGGAAGAGGAGGGGCGTCGACGATGGCCAGCGTTCAGACGAAAGGGAAAGAGAAGAAGGTGAGGAGAGGGGTCGGTTGGGTGGTGTCAGCGACGACGTTGCTCCTGCGAGTCCACAGACGGGGGAAAGGAAAAAGAGAAGAGGGAGGAGGTGGCACCGCAGAAGAGGCTCACGACAGCGACAAAGATGGAGTGAGGGAAGAAGGAAGGAAGGAGGGAGAGATGGTGTCGGCCAATGGTGGTCGGCGCCGACCCGACTGCAGTGAGACTACAGATGGGGAAGGGAAAGAGGCAAAGGCGGTGGTGGTTACAGCGATAGCACTCTGCTCCGTCCGACTGCGAACAAGGGGAAGGGGAGGAGGCATCACGGCGGAAAGTGTCAAAGGGGAAGGGGAGGAGGCATCACGTCCGACTGCGAACAAGGGGAACATAATAGTTTTTTTTCTAGTTCTTTCTACTTATACCCTGTCAAGTTGATTGTCTATTAAGGCATAATTGATTAAGTTAGGTTTGGTTTTGCTTGAACCCAAATGGGGCTTGTTGCTCTTGAGGAGAAAGATACACTTCTCTTTGAAGAATTATTATGTTTAACAACAGAACAACAAACAGGAGCAGTTAGTGCACGTTGTGTTGGGACGTTGCAAGTTTGAACCCCAAGTGGTAGGGTTGCATAATGGTAGGGGTCTGCTTAACCCCAGCTTTCTCTGTCAAAAAAAAAAAAACTATTATGTTTAACATTTTTTCAAATGGTTGGCACGTTTAATTAGAGACTGTAAAAAACACTATAACCGATGTCTGTGGTGCACGGGTGGTGTGGAAGGTACATATTCTGTTTTGGGAGTTCAAATTCTTTGTCAAGCACTTGGCCTGATCACTGGATCATTGTCTTCGTGTCTGCGCTATCTCATAACATGCCATCATTTCTTTCTCTGACGATGAGGAACCCTCGCTGAGAACCGGGCCACTTAGTCGAACCATCCACCCACAAGGAAAACCTAGAGTGGGGTGCATGACCACCTTGCCTTACGGAGTCTACCTTTAAAAGCTATGAACATATCTGTGCGCCAGTGGAATTTGATCCTACACCTTTATCCCAACACCTTCACAACCCACCCACCCCATTGGCCATGTGGGCGACTCCCAAGGTGGCATACCACCAATTGAAGCATGCCACGTGTTTAAGCTTATCCTCGCGCCTTCAACAGTAGTGTTCCATGTGTCAAAGCATGACTATGATTATGTGAACCAACATTTTGGGTTCAGCCATATTCAAAGTAGGCCCACAAAATTGTTAGGTGGGGCAGCCCTGATCAGGGTTGGTGCCACTGCCGCACCCCCCCTCATTGTCTTGATCGTGAGCACGTTGCAGAACACGATAATTGACCACTAATATGATTTCTGGTCAAATAGGATAGAAGACGGGTGTTTTTGGTAATTTTGAAGTCAAAAGCTATTTCTGGTCTTCTTTCTCTTGACCATTTGCAGAGTCCGACACTTCTGCCTCCGAGATAATTGGTTGGTGACAACACGCAGACCTATAAGATAATTACCTAAACACCCTTCCGCTAAACGATCAAAATAGCCCAGCTGGCTCGCTTGGTGCTGCCCCTATCCTACCCAAGGGGCATTTCAGGCTGTGGGCCCCAGCCAGCTAAAACACTCCCTTTTTTTCAGATTCTTCCACAGACGTGGACAAAGATCGCAACCCTCATGACGCGGGAATTCCAAAAGCTTATGACCAAAGTTGGCTTTTGTATTTTCAAAATTACAGTAATATCCTCATAAGGTGGAATAGGAAATAAAGACTGTTTTTTTTTTCCACAGAGAAAGCTGGGATCCAGTTATACAACTATACCATAGGGATTTGAACATGCAACGCAACACAAGGTGATGTGCACTAACTGCTCCTGCCACACAAGCTGAGCCCCCGCTGGTTTATCAGGATAGTAGGGCTGGGAAATGAGGCAAGCAGCTCGTCGTTTGATTCATGTGCAGTGCGGAAAGAGCCAACTTGTGAAATAGGCTCTCCAAGCAGAACATGAACCACAAGGGAACGGCTCAGCTTGATTATAGGTTCGTTAACTATATATATATACAGTTAATCTAATAATAAACTACTTGCATTTAATATTAGATGAATTCAATTTTATTAAAATAATAAATATTTTTAAATTAATAATATTTTAAAAATATCTAGTTATTTTATTGGTCCTTATAGTTTTTTTTTTTTTTTTTAACTTGAAGAGAACTGAAACGTAAAACACCTTTTTCAAAATCGGCTGTTCAGGAAGATCTATCTCTTGGTGAGATCAAACGAGATAGATGGACGGTTAAGTCATAGTATAATGACTGGAGATTCAGGTACATATCTCTGGGGTGTTTTTTTTATGAAGAACAGGGAAAATACTATTGGGATCAAACACCTAGTACTGCTGATTAAGCTTGTCGTCACTTTTCTGACAGTGTAAACCCATGACACACCCCTTGCCTCCATTGAGTCTCCGGCCTTCTTCGGCTGAGCAAAAGTTCATCCCTTGTTCTCAGTGATGCAAGGGGTTTGACACTTATGAGAATGAAACCCTAACCATCTATCTAGTGGCCAAGGCCCCTGCACCACCAAACCCATTGAGCTGCTTAGGGTGTTGTTTCTTGCTTGCCTTTGAACAAAAGAAAAAGGAGTGCCTATCATGTCAGAGCCACATTTGATGGGTTATCGTCAGATCTCACACCTAGATGCATCCAAAGCACCATGGTTCGACTCAACAGCTAGTAGATGGCTCCCACAATTTTTTTCAGAGCCGTTGATGCCTTAGATGCAGGGCATCTATTCCAAAATGAATGGCTGAAAACACTGGGCCAGCCATGGTGTTTTGGATGCCGTTGGACATCAAGTTGCCATCAGATGTTGCTTTAACTCACTTAAAAAATAAAAGACATGTCTAAGTTTTTAATGAAACCGTATTAGGTAATGTCTTGGGTGCAGTTCTTTTTTTTTAAAGGCAAGCTGGGGTTAGTCAGACCCCTACCAGTTATACAACAGTACCATTGGGGGTTTTGAACCTGCAACATCCCAATACAAGGTGACCTGCACTAGCTGATCCTACCAGACAAGTGGAGCCCCATGATAGATGCCGTTGTTTCATGAGATAAACAACAACTCAATCATCATCATTTTTTTCTCGTCTTTTAGCCGTTTATTTTTTATGTTTTAGATGCAGTTCATCTACAAGATTAATGACTGAAATTTTTTGTCGGATCCATCTGAAAGGTAATCTTTTCAACCATCGTATTTGGATGATGAACAGCATCCAAGGCACCGCTGACGGTGATCCTGTCATTTTAAATAGCAAAAATCACAAAAGCAAGCTTATCTTACAAAAAAAAAAGCACCCGTCTTTAGGTTTCAATGTTAAAGGAAAGTGACCCAAGCGGTTTGGCTTAGTGAGATGGGGGCTTAGACCGTTTGACTGACAGTCTAGGTTCAAATCACATGAGTGCCACTCCAATGCATAAGCAGGCACTTGTCTACTCCCTGATGTCGAGGGGGTAAGCCCTCAAAGTTTTACTTAGACAGGACAGTGAGTATAAATTCAGCAGGCTGAGCCAGCACGGCTAGGTCTCTGGGCCTGAGGTGGTTTCTCCGAGTAAAAAAAATATAGTAAAGGTAAGTGAAGTACCTCTAACTACATCAAAGTGATGATTGTATGGTTTATTGTCTTGCTGTCAACTTGCATGTGGTTGCCGAAAATTCCTGCCACAATTCTCCCTCCCTTCTCTTCCACAGTCTCATTTCCTTTTTGAACAACTCGCGTGTTAGTCCACAAGGAGAGACAAAAGTATCGAAGCAGGTTATATGTCCCCCCCCCCCCCGAACAGGGCAGTTAGCTACATCTCATGTTCGTGGGTCCCAAAGAGCACCACGTATGTAAGCATGTGCGTCTCGTATCCCCATGTTTGTCAACATTAATTAGCGTTGGAGTTTGATGCGATTGCAAAGACTTAAGTACCCTTTCCTCCATTGGTGCAAAAAAAATGACGATTCTTGAAAAAGAGTGGTTGTAAAGACTTAAGTGCCCCGAAGATGATTATTTAAGACCCAGTCTCTGCAATGCACGATTATCCGAGAAAGAAATCTCCTCTGGAGGAGGCCATGAACATCAACCCTCTCACTCTCTCTCTCTCCCTTCTATTTCTGCTTCTGTGCACATCCAGCAGAAGATCCTACATTGTTCCATCAAGCACTGACTGACCTGCACATTGACTATTGTGGAGTCTGATTCAGAGTTTTTACCCTTACAGGATGAGGGTTTGGGGGTTCATCCCAGCGTGGGTAGCATCATTCAACTAAATGAGTTGTAGATCCTGATTCAGAGTTTTTACCCTTACAGGAGAGGGGTCTGGGGGCTCCTCCCAGCGTGGGTAGCATCATTCAACTTGAAGAGTTGTGGAGTCGGATTTAGAGTTTTTACCCTTACAGAAAGGGGGGTCTAAAGGCTCCTCCCAGCGTGGGTAGCATCATTCAACTTGAAGAGTTATGGAGTCTGATTCAGAGTTTTTACCCTTACAGAAGGGGGGTCTAAGGGCTCCTCCCAGCGTGGGTAGCATCATTCAACTTGATGAGTTGTGGAGCTTGATATAGAGTTTTTGCCCTTATAGGAGGAGGGTTTGGGGGCTCCTCTCAACGTGGATAGCATCGTTCAACTTGATACGTTGTGGAGCCTGATTCAGAGTTTTTGCCCTTACAGGAGAAGGGTTTGGGGGCTCCTCCCAGTGTGGGTAGCATCGTTCAACTTGATTCGTTGTGGAGCCTGATTTAGAGTTTTTGCCCTTACAGGAGGGGGGTCCGGGGGCTCCCCCAAGCACGGGTCCTAGGTGTCGTGGTAAAAAAATGCACAAGGTGTCGTGGTGAGAAAGACATATGTTTGTTCCAAGCAAGGTTGGAAGAAATCAATGGAAAATCCAACATGGAGCATGTCAGAATCAAGATGTGGATGTCCAGCGAGAATGATGTTGTGCAACTCAAATAACACAAAATAATAAGAGTCTAGTTTTTAGTTAAAATGGGGAATGAAATGACAATAAAAATTGCTTAAAATTTACAGAAATAAACTAGACTCAATAACGAAGACACCACTTTTTACGGATTTGGAATATGACCTCCGATTAGGGAGATATGGCCCTGACAAGTTGGTCCTAATTCGGGTAACGAGTTACAACAATTTGCTTATTGAATAACACTATAAATCGCTGTAGCGATTTACGAAAGACACTACAAATCACTATAGTGAGATCCAAAAACACTATAAATCGATATAGCGATTTGCGGACGATACTACAAATCACTATAGTGAGATCCAAAAACACTATAAATCGCTATAGCGATTTGCGGAAGATACTACAAATCGCTATAGTGAGATCCAAAAACACTATAAATCGCTATAGCGATTTTCGGAAGACACTACAAATCGCTGTTGAAAAGCTGGATAACACTATAAATCGTTGTGGGGCTCGTTGGAGACCCAAAAATACTACAAATCGCTTTAGGAAAGCCCGATAACACTACAAATCGTTGTTGGATCCGCGCCGGGGGGGGGGGGGGGGGAGCCCCTAGACCCCCCTCCTGTAAGGGCAAAAACTCTAAATCAGGCTCCACAACGAATCAAGTTGAATGATGCTACCCACGCTGGGAGGAGCCCTCAGACCCCTCTTTTGTAAAGGTAAAAACTCTGAATCAGACTCCACAACTCTTCAAATTGAACGATGCTACAGTCAGTGTGCAGGTCAGTCGGTGTTTGATGGAGCAATGTAGGATCGTCTGTTGGATGTGCACAAAAGTAGAGAGAGAAGGGAGAGAGAGTGAAAGAGTTGATGTTCATGGCCTTCTCCAGGAAGAACTCTTTGCCTCCCTTGATTTCTTCTTTAGAGAGAGAGAGAGGGTTTTACAGTGTTTTACGGAGAAAGAAGAAGAAGACTTTGAAGAGTCAACATCATCCTCGACTTTTTAGATGGAGGACATGTTTGTCCTTTTTTTGAACGGAGAAAGAAGAAGACTTTGAAGAGTCAACATCATCCTCGACTTTCTGGATGGAGGACATGTTTGTCCTTTTTTTGAACTGTTTGTTTTTCCTTTTTTGAATGAAGGGCATTTTTGTCATTTTCTCAAACCATCACTTTATGAGAAGAATAGCAAGAAAGGGTACTTAAGTCTTTGCAACAACAGCAGAGTCCGATGCAAAGTTATGTCAACATACACGGGAATACAAGCCCCATGTGCTTGTATACGTGGTGCTCATTCAAAGCCCCGAACACAGACCTGGGATACAGTGAATCATCGAGGGGGGAGAACATACACCACCCTCTCCAAAAGTAACTATCAAGTAGGGCTGGTAAACCAATAGAACAGCTCGTGACTGGCTCGATTGGCCCGTCACGAGCTCATTCGTATGACTGGTGAGCCGAGCCACGAGAACTTAAATGTGTTGAGCCCGAACAGATGGGGTTCGGCTAGGCTCGGCTCAATAACCATAGCAACGGATATTTTTATCTTCACCATCCATCAGCAAAAAAATCTCTGTATATAAATCCCAATAAGAGCTCCATCTTCCCACCACTCTCCGGCAAAATAAAAATCTCAACACTCATCATGGCTTCCAAACCCACTTTCAGTCTTCATCTTCTGATGACCTCCCTCCTCCTCTCAGCCCTAATCCTCCACTCTTCTTCTTCTTCTTCCAACATCCACACAGACTTCCTCAACTCCATCTGCAACTCCACCCCATACCCATCCCGTTGCTTAGAGACATCAAAGCTCTTATCCATAGGCATCGACCCCAAGCCGGTCACGATCCCAAACATAATCCTAGACCCAGTGGTCCTAGTCCTGGTTCAGCAGACCTTGCAGCTAGCCTACACAGAGGCCACCAAGCTCAACTCCATCATCAACACATTGGAATCCTCTGGCATCATTGAGACCCAGAAGGGCACCATCCTGGACTGCAAGGAGCTCCACTACCTCACCCTGGATCTACTCCAGTCCTGCAATACCCAGATCTCATCCCAGTCCTTCAAGTCACCCAACGTCCGGATCTACCTGAGTGCGGCACTCACCAACAAGGAGACATGCCTGGAAGGCTTGTCAACAGCCTCAGGTGCATACAAGCTTGTGTTCATAACCATCCTTAGCTCAGTGTACCAGCACGTCAGCAACGCTCTCGCCATCCTGACGAAAAGCACGGCGACGGTGACGACGTTGAACCGGCGGAGGCTCATGGGGTTCTCCGTCGCCTCCGGCGGGTTCCCTTCATGGCTGAAGAGGAAGGACAGGAGGCTGCTGCAGAGCTCGGGGTCAGGTGGGTCTGACCCCAACTCTATTCTGATTGTTGCTCAGGATGGGAGTGGCAACTTCACCACTGTATCGGATGCCATACTGGCCGTGCCCAAGAACAGCCAGAACGCGGTGGTGGTTTACGTGAAGGAGGGCATCTATGACGAGCACGTAGAGATTCCTAAGAACAAGCAGTACGTGTTCTTGGTGGGGGATGGGATGTGGCGCACCATCATCACCGGCAACCGCAGCGTCGTCGATGGCTGGACCACCTACCGTTCAGCTACAGTAGGTGAGCAATCCTGTTATCTGAAATAATGAGATCCATCTTAAATTCAATCCTAACCATCTGACCGAAGGCTAGGATCATTCAACATTTTCACCGGAAGTCGACTAATCTTGGCTGTTCAGATGCATAAGCAACATAATGTGTGTGAACGAGCCATGTGTATGTTGTGTGTGAAGGGAATCACTAAAGATAGGATCAGGTGATATTAAAAATCACTATTAGTGATAACATCTGTGGTTACCCTTTTGGTTAGTCGGGTCCTGCGTCAAGCTGAAGGCGGGCCAGGATCGTATCCCGCCTGGTGCTGCTGTTGTTTTATCATGATTGGGGCACATAATGCTGGAAGGTTGTGTCCTTAACCTGGAGTTTTACTTTAAAGAGGGCCAGAAGAGTTTTCTTCGTCAAAAAAAAAAAAAAAAACTGTTAATAGTGATTTTCGATATTCACATCCATCTAGTGAATCAAGGGTCCAATGTCAATTCACTCATTCAAAAGATTTTTAAAGGATCTGGCGTCTGGTGCAAAACATTTGAAATTGTCAATTCACACGTTATTGGTGATTTTTAACATCACGTGATCCAAAGCTTGGGGGCAGGTTATATGTTCCCCCAAGAACACGCACTGTAGCTACAGTGCATGTTCAGGGGTCCCAACTGAGCGTGGCTGATGTAGGATGGTGTTGGGCTCTCCCTACACTTCACTTCACTGAGCATCACACAGCGTTCAGTGAAAACCCTGAAACACACGCACTATGTTCCGGAGGTGCACACG
Source organism: Nuphar pumila (assembly GCF_984573655.1). NCBI lineage: Eukaryota > Viridiplantae > Streptophyta > Magnoliopsida > Nymphaeales > Nymphaeaceae > Nuphar > Nuphar pumila. Next base: position 32,780,924 of record NC_143255.1, read on the forward strand.
CAGCACCCTCTTGGGTAGGTATACCCATGAAATTGTGCTTGTTGGCCCAGTTGACATATATAGTCGGTAGAAAACATGTAGTAAATTTGGTCTTTTCCCTGTGCCAGGTGTTTTTTAATGAACTCAAGTCAATTTTGACCTAAAATCTTGTTTAGAAATAAAAAAAAAGATAATAAAACACAAGTACCATTCAAATCAATGGATTAATTCCAAACCCCAAATTAAACAACTCTAATATTTTGTTTTATACTTTTGCACATTTGAGCCCCAAAATGTGACCGAAATGTTTTAGTTTAATGGTAACCAGCCTTTGGGTCAAGTTTTTCCGATGTGCATATTGGATCTTTCCGAGGATGTAAAATCAATGGTTTACACTATACCAAATTTTCAACAATCTAAAAGTTATATTTCCATGTTAAAAAATTAGGGTCCAAGGGTCAATTATTACTATTTTGACCATACTGAACATGTTGATGAGGTTAGATTTGATTAATTAACCCTCCTCCTATGAATTTCATCTAGAGGTTTGGAACTCACAAGTGTGGCCAATATATATATATATATATATATATATATATATTACAGTGCAATTTCTTTTATGCACTTCAAATATGGGGTGAGTTCTCACTGGTGGATTTACGGTCCATAATATCTATACCTATGGAATAGTGGCACCACTTCTCACCTACCACACGTAATAACTAGATTGATCCATCCCTATCTCCAAAGAAATTTGCCAAAATGGAGAAAATTGTCCCAGCTTACTAGTCTACTATTTTCCTGAGGAAGCAAACTCTCAACTTTCAAAGGTTAGCAGTCTACTATTTCCTGCTTACAAATATGTCCTAACAGGAAACAAATAATAAGAAAAATTCTTTAGATAAAGTTTATATGAAAACCTTTTTTCCCTTCACGAGAAAAAGCATGAAGTCTTCCCTTTTTTTTTTTTTGATGATTTGGAACCAGACTAGGAATTCAGAGGTCACTTAATGCCCCCGCTCTTAAATAGTAAACACCAGGTGAGTGCCCTAGCCCACAAAGAACACCCATGAGCAAGCTGCCGGTCTGATCCCAGGGAGAATCGATCCTGGGCAAAGATGGGGTTCCACCACTTTCCTAAGAACCACCCTAACCACTTGGGCAACCCAGTGCAGGCAAAGCCTCATCTTATGATGTTAGACTTGAGAGATGGGTCTTATTTCTCCTGAAAAATGTTCTCATATGCATATGTTTGAAAAGACGTTTTTTTGGCTTTGAATCAACCAATAAAATTTTCTAGAACATATATCTACTGGTTAAATTTGTTACTTGGGCATATTTCCCCCGAGATAAAAATGTCAGAGCAGTGACTCAAAAGCCACTAAAGAAAGAAAATATAGAGCTTGTTTTAGCCATCCATAATCCATAGGCACCTGGATTCATCATTCGTGTGTCGTACTTTGCCAAGTTGCTGCTCTAGACATGCAAGCAAATTCCAACCCCGTGAAGTTTATGTTTGACGCATCGAATAAAAGATGACCAAGTTCATAAACTTCATCATTTCTACCAGGAGTGTTCTCAGGTTAAGAATTGCAATTACCAATTCTTGAAAGGGAAATTAATCACATATCTGTGACATGTGCAGCTGTGGCCGGCACCGGATTCCTAGCTCGGGACTTGACGATTCAAAACACCGCCGGTGCTGTTAAGCACCAAGCTGTTGCTTTACGTGTGAACGCCGATTTTTCGGCAATCTACAGATGCAGTATAGTGGGCTTTCAAGACACACTTTATGCGCACTCACTCCGGCAGTTCTACCGGGAAAACGTGATCGGCGGCACCATTGATTTCATCTTTGGTAATGCAGCTGTAGTATTCCAATCATGCCAGATCGTCACGAGGAAACCGATGAACGGGCAGTTCAATGCTGTTACAGCACAAGGTAGAATTGATCCAAACGAAAACACTGGGTTTTCCATAGATAATTGCACCATTTTGCCAGATATTGAGCTTGCGAACAGCCTTGGAAGTGTGAAGAGCTACCTTGGCCGGCCATGGAAGAACTACTCGCGGACGGTCGTCATGACATCCTATATTGGGCAACATATTGATCCTTCAGGCTGGTCACCATGGTCAGGTATATAATATTTTCCTTCACCAACCACTAAGTTATAGTTGCACAGATCACAAAACTGCAATTCCAGGGGATTTGCTTTCAAAAGACCAAAAAAAAGAAGTGTCTTAAGAGTATTAGAGGGAAATAGGTCTTTCAAATTCCTGTTTCTCGTTCGAGATTGAGAATTGGAGAATTTTCAAAGCCACTTCCCTCTATTTCTCCACTTTGGTTTCCCTTCTCACCACCACTAGACGGCAAATCTTGTTTACCTTCAATAAGGGTCTGTTGCTTCTATTCTTATGTAAGGGAAAGGTCATTCATAGCAAAGAGCACGGTTTTCTAAAAACTCCTGCTAGTTCAGCCTTTCTGAGAAAGTTCTTTCATATGAGGGTACAAAGGGATTTACATGTAATTTCACCGTGATGTTTGGATGCTTGAAAGTAGGGGTGGCAAAATCTGACCCGACCATAGGGTTTGGCTTAAACCGGTTGGTGTCGTGAATGGGTCGACCCGCCTAACCCATTTATTAAACGGTTTCGTGTTCGTGTTAGGGTTATGCCAACTCGTCAACCCGTTTACACGAACCCGTCAACCCGCAACCCGTTTATATATATATATATATATATATATATATATATATATAAACTTATCATGTTATTCGGGTCAGTTATCGTGTCTATGTTATCCGATTGTGGGTTACTCGGGTCGGTTATCGTGTCTATGTTATCGGGTCGACACGTTTAATAAACAGGTCACCATGTCATGTAATCGTATCGGGTCGACCCAACCCGTTTATTAAATGAGTTAACCATGTCGGGTTACCCATTTAATAAATGGGTCGTGTTCGTGTTTGCCACATCCAACCCATTTAATAAACGGGTCGTACCTGTTTGTGTTGAGGTATTCTGACCTGCCGACCCGACCCAATTGCCACCCCTACTTGAAAGGCGGTTCAAGTGCAATCACATTGCACACTTTGAGTGTGACCGCTGCACCTGACCACCCTCCATCTCTGAGATGTGGCTTGTCAGCTGTGGGGACTGACAGAAGATGAAGGGAGATCAGGTGCAGTGGCACACTATAAGTGTGCAATGTGATTGTACCTGATCTGTCATCCGATGTTTGTATGATCAATGAGGAGAAAGGAAGGAAAAGAGATGCCAACTCCGCAATTCCCTATGAAAACTATATGAAAGAAACTGGCCTCGAGCTTCTCGTTGAAAGCCTTGCCTTGGTACGAAAACACTATTTCTTTGTCATGTGTCATTGTGGTTGCTAGCTCCATCCCTAATCCAGTGTTTTGGCAACACTAAATCACCCAAACATCGGAGACCGTTGGCGAAACTATAACGCACTACTACTAAGCAACAAAGGGTGTTGGGGAAACCACAAAATGTGCCTCCAATTCAAGGCTCCCAAACAGAGCCTAAGGAATTCCATCAAAACAAGGAATGGGACCCTCAATCCTTTGCTCCCTTGGGAATTAAAAAAACAACAACTCTCATTTCCTAGTGCTCAAGTTAGAAACAGTCCCTCAGATATGGATGCATGTTCTGATAAAAAACATATCATCTTCAACATGATATGGCTTTCTGATATAGAAATATTTGCGCAGTTTTTTTGGGGAAAACAAAAATTAGTCAGCTGTACAGGTTTGGTTCTGGTCGTCCAAAGGGCTATGGGCATAGGCCTCACTAACATGAGATGGATCTGGCTCTAGCTAGGTCTATGTGACCCAAATCCAACCCATTGTTTGACAAGGCTAAGGGGTGTATATTCCATAATTTGGTAACAATCAAACCTGTTTCCATTGTAAAGCATAGTGAAAAATCTAAAGGACACGTTAGTTGAATATTGGAATTACTAGTTGATTTTTTGGAGCAATTTCAAGTCATTTAATACTCATCTTCTTTATCAAGATCATCTTGCTTTATTATTGTGTATGTGTATTAGTGTTTGTGTGTTTTAAATTAGCTTATTTCATAACTTCGATTATCTTGCTTTGTGCAGGGGACTGGGCCTTGAGCACTCTGTACTATGGTGAGTTTTCGAACAATGGTCCTGGATCGAGCACCGATCAACGGGTCACATGGCCCGGGTACCAGACCATGACCTATGAAGATGCAACTAATTTCACGGTTCCTAATCTGATTCTTGGTGATCAATGGCTGGACTACCCGACGGTTCCTTATGATAACGATGTCTAATTGACGATTGGCTCGCAAAGGTGTATATTTTTAAGATCAGTTGGTTCTTGGATCCAAATAAGCGTTTGGTTCCTATACTGGGGAGAGTTTTTATCTAGAGTCCGTAATTAGAATAGGCATAAGAAAAATATAAAAGTTCCATGTGTAAAAAGTTTGTTTCTTTTTTCTTTTTAGTTAGGGGTTGCTTTGTTGTTGTGTGCTGAAAATAAGTGAAATAAAGCTAATTAATGTAATCGGATTGGATGCAATAACTGGATCCTAAAATTTAGTTGCCCTGTAAGACATTTTCCCTAGAGAATCATGTAATGGAAATTGTGGAATTTGGATCTCACATTCTGGCTCCAAAATCAGTCTTTTTCATCTGAAAGTTTTTCGTACTCACACTCAAGTTGAAGGGTTTTTCCTTTTTTGTTGAAAAGGGGTTGAACTCAATAGGAACTTCACCTTTTCTTATTTGGAGACCTCAGTGTATTGTTCGTTGTCAAACATCAAATCTTGAACCTAAAAACAAGTTTGCTTGATAGTATAATAACACGTTTGATGTTCAAAAGATATTAAAAAAGTAAATATATTGCAGAAGATGTAAGAAACTTGGACCTTTAAGAACAATACAAAAGTATAACAAACAAATATTGAAATTAAAAGCAAATAAAAGAAACAGGAGCCTTACTTCTGGTTTAGGTAGCCCTTTCAACTTGTGGCGATCGAGCGCATCAACATTCCAGCATATTTTTCTGCGGCTTGACAGGCCTTTCTTGAATTTGGGTCTGCTATGACAATGCCCTACGATATAGTATATTTGGTTTTTAGCATTGCAACTTTCCAACTACTTGTGCTTTTAAATAACACTACAAGAAAAAACAAACTTTAATAGCTCATCTTAGTAGTAGCGCCAGTGTAATGTTGGGATAAGCCACTATGTGCCACAGTTACCCACTTTTTTGGTAACTTTCTTTTTTGGTGTTCATTCCGATAAACATACATGGAGAGAACGGTTACGCTAACCGATCCCCTGCTGCAGCTATAAAGAGGGTATCCATGAGCGACTATGCACAAGCGAAGAAAAGAAATTTACCTATTTTTGAGTTTTTTGACTAAAGAGGGAAAGATAGATCCTGCTCACCGAATGCTGAAGGCACATGTGCTCATTGGAGGGCTACAGTCTGGTTGAGAAACGAAGCTCATCCCGTTCCAGCCACTCACTACAAGAAACCTGTGGATTAGCGATGACCTAAATTCGTCGCTAATCCGACACTAATCTGTCGCTAAATAGTTTAGTGACAGATTAGCGTCGGATTAGAGACGGATAAAAAAACTTTCATCATGATTTTTTTGACGCTAAGTAGTGACAGAACTTATCTGTCGCTAATTTACGATGGATTAGCGACGGACATGATCTGTCGCGAGTCCTTCGCTATTTTAAGTTAGCACTGGATAATATCCGTCGCTAATCCGTCGTTAAATTTTAAAAAAAAAAATTGCTCTCTGCCGGCGCGTTCTCCGGCAGAGAGCAATTTTTTTTGCATAGAACCGACGCGTTCTCCAGCGTGTTCTTTTGCACAGAACTGGTGCGTTCTTCGGCATGGTCTTTTGCACAGAACCGGCGCATTCCGGCGTCGGGATGCTCTTCCGCAGCGAGGCAGTCACGGCGGGAGAAGGGACACGGGTAGCCACAGGCGACCTTTCGCGGCGGCCGATCGGGAGGGAGAACGACTTCTCCTGGAAGGAGACCGACAAGCTTCGTGTCGACGACTAGAGGACCTCCGGTGCTCGCTTCACGGAATAAACTGCCGGCGAAGGAGTGGACGCACGAGAGAGGGTAGAGGAGCGGCGTCGATCGTCCGATTGTGACTTTTTCGAGGTTGTAGTGGAGACGGTATCCAACGAGGGAGAGGCGGGACGGGCAGTGAATACTGGCGAGGGGCACCGCTGGGAGGAGGAGGACGACGCGGGGGGAGAGGTAGCGGGAGTTGATCTAGCGAGCCTTTGGCCTTTGGGGGCCGACACCATTGTCGTGCTTGAAGGGTGCGAGAGGTGGCCGGTGCGCATCATCAGAGGAAGGCGGGGCTTCTGGCGTTCTGAGAAGCACGTGGTGGTGGGGACTGCAACCACCATTATCAGCAAATCATGGTCGTAGGGATCTCCATGACCAATAAAACCTGCAATTCCACCAATAAAAACAGAGGGAGAAAAAATTTTGAACGGGGGGAAGGAAAATTTTGCGCCTCAGGTGGGACGGTTTAAATCGAAAATTAGCGACAAAATTAGCGAGGGAATGTTCCTGTCGCTAATCCATCGCTAATTAGGGATGGATTAGCGACAGAAAAATTTCCTCGCTAATTCTGTCACTAATTAGCATTTTGTTGTAGTGTTTTGGCGACGAAAAAATGTTGTCGCTAATTAGCGACAGATTTAGCGTGGGAGATATTTCCGTCGCTAAGTTTGCAAATATTTCGATTGTTAGCGACAAATAGTTTTCTCTCGCTAATCCGTCGCAAATTTGCGACGAAAAAAATCTGTCGCAAATTTTCATCGCTAATTAGCATTTTTCTTGTAGTGACTAGTGCCGACCACCACCCATCATCAGTTTCCTCAATGGCTTCTTTAGGTACCCCTCCACTCTGTTTGTATTATGCACAACTATAGGTAGGGGTGGCAATCGGGTCGGTTTGGCGTGTCGGGTCGGTGGGTTGGCGGGTCAGCATACCTCAACACAAACCCGCCCCGTTTATTAAACGGGTCGACTGTGGCAAACACAAACCCAACCCATTCATTAAACGGGTAATCCGACACGACACGATTAACCCATTTAATAAACGGGCCGGGTAAACTGGTTGGCGGGTCGGGTTCAGGTAAACGGGTTGACAGGCGGGTTGGGTTCGAGTAAACGGGTTGGCGGGCGAGTCGGGGTCGGGTAAATGGGTTGGCGGGCGGATTGGCGGGTCGGGTTTGGGTAAACGGGTTGGCGGGCGGGTTGGCGAGTCGGGTTCGGGTAAACATGTTGACCCGCCCACTTAACTTCTCCCCCCAACCAAAACCCTAACCCCTAGGGAGAGCGAAAATGGGGTGGTGGTTCTCCATAAGGAAGGGCGACACGTCGTAGTCCAAGGACGGCAAGAGGAAGGAAGGGCGGAAAACAGAGAAGCCGACGACGGACGCGGCGACCAGAGAGCAGGAGGTCCCGGAGATGAATGATGCCATGGAGGTGCAGAGGCCTGACGCCGTTACCGTCTTCGAGTTCGGCTCCGTCGTCGCCTCCGGTGACAAGATCATGCTTGCCGGCTACTGCCCCGTCTCCGACGAGCTCGAGGTGTGCCGGTGGGAGATCCTGTCTTCTCCGGGGTCGAACGCTCCGCAGTTCCGGGTGGTCTTCTGAACGGTCGGTGTCGTTTCGGGGTGGGTTTTTCATCCTCTGTTTGGTTTTGTACTCTTTTGTATGAAGGAGATGTTTGTTCGTTCGTCGCGACTTCATCGAGCTCATCTTATATTCTTTTGGTTGAAATTTTATAAGAACATTAAGCTTTTTATAAAAGAAAGGCTTCTTGTGTTCTTTTCTTTCTGTTGGTTTCTTTCTTTTGTTTCTTGAGCCATTTATTAAACGGGTCAGCCGGGTTGGCGGGTTGGCATACCCCTAACACGAACCTGACCCGTTTAATAAACAGGTTAGGCGAGTCGACCCGTTTACGACATAAACCCCGTTTAAGCTAAACCCGAACCCGGCTAAGAAGCAGGTCAGCTGCTTGTGTCAGATTTTGCCAGCCCTAGCTGTAGGATCCCAACAAATAAAAGAAACAAGAGCCTTACATCAGGTTTAAGTAGCCCTTTCAACTTGTGGCGATCGAGAACATCGACATTCCAGCATATTTTTCTGCAAATTGACAGGCCTTTCTTGAATTTGGGTCTACTATGCCAATGCCCTACGATATATTATATTTGGTTTTTAGCATTGTAACTTTCCCACTACTTGTGCTTTTAAATAACACTACAAGAAAAACAAACTTTTACTAGCTCATATTAGCAGTAGCGCCACTGTAAAGTTGTTTCTTTTACCGGCGCAGAAGTGGTCTGTCACAGAAAAGCTTTTTGCTGGCGCAGAAATTTCAGAGCCAGTGAAATCTGTTTTTTCTGGCGCAAATTAAGGTGGCGTCAGAAAAAACTTGGTTTTTCTGGCGCAGCTGAAGATTGAGCCAATATAAACCGACCCTAGTAGAGACAAAGATGAATAGAAGATTGGTATGACTTCCATACCTAATTAACCTTGTCTACCATCTTTAAAAGTTTGTTGAGGTGTACTGATGCACGTCACTTTTCAGAAACAACTTACAACGGGAAGAAATTCAATACTATATGTCATTTCTTTGGTTACCAAGCTCAGGGTTCATTGCCATCAAAATTTGACTGTGATTATGCTTATGTGCGTGCTCGTTATCCCATAGAGCAGTTTGTGTTTTTTGAAATAATTCTTTCTTTCATATGGTCGTAAGGAAATATTTCTTTTCTTATAGGTCCTTGGCCACACCTGCTACCATATTCTAGCAGCTCATTTGATACATGGCAACTATAACCAATCTTAAGAATCCTATTAATAAGTGGCGATGTGGCGCTGCTCCAATGTATGTGTATCTTGTTTTCATATGGAAATCACTGTTTTAAAGGGTTCGGGCCCAACTTCCATTGGAAAGCCTGCAATTCACCCAACATCTGTGAATTTGAAAGGAAAAGCATAAGAGTATGTCTTTAACCTCTATGTTGAATTGTACAGTTTTCGTCCAATCTGTATTGGATGGTAAAATCTATTCATCATTGGCTCTTTTAAAGGATCTTTTTTCCCTGTCTTAAAATGATTACTCCGTATCCCATGAATTAATTGTTTCGTTCTTTGTTAAGGTTTAGCTTCAACATATAATTGCAGCCTATATTGTTTCAATTTATTGTCCATGATATCTAAATTTATGACGTGCTATTTAGTGACAAGAAATACTTCTTTTTTTGAAAAAAATTGTTTTTACTGGCGTGAAAACGGCCCCAGTAAAAACTTTGTCTTTTACTGGCGCGGAAACTGCGCCAGTATAATGCCCTTCACTATTAGTGTTTGCACTGGCGCAGAAAATGCACCAGTAAAAAAGGACTTTTGCTGGCGCAATATTGCGCCAGTAAGCAGCTTTTATTGGCGCAGTTTTATGCCAGTAAAAGATCCTTCTTTTTTTTTTTGAAAGATCTATGCGCCAGTATTGACTTTTTGCTGACGCAAATTTGCCAAGCAAAAATTTAATTTTCCTGGCGATGTAAAGTTGCGACAGAAAAAAGCATCAACGGTGGTACCTTTGGCGCATTCTTGGGCCAGCAAAAACGGGTTTTCTTGTAGTGTAGATAGTTAATTAAACAAGTTATACTTTTTAACCGATAGGATTGCGAGATAATTAATGGGCCATACAGCTTTGTGGCATCTGGGCCAACCCAGAAAATCTGTGAAATTAAGATCCAACAAGTCATGCTGTGAAGCCGGTAATCTCTAGGTAAGGTCACCAGCACCCAAGCTCTTATGGAGTCCGCCAGTGAAAGGCACCCACACACTCATTGAAATACGTTTCAATTCTTGTCATTACAACAACAACAACAACAACTACGCCTTCATCCCAAAACAATTGGGGTCAGCGATATGAACCAAAAAAGAAATTCATTTTGGGTCTTCCACATGAATCCTTTTCCTCCAATCATTTCTATCCAACGCCATGTCCTCGGTGAGGTTCAAAGCATTCATATCCTTTCCTATCATCTCCATCCAAGTCTTCCTAGGCCTACCCCGACCTCTTTTAACTAATATATTTTTCCATTTCTCCAACCTTCTAACTGGAGCATCATTAGGCCTTCGCCGAATATGTCCAAACCACCGTAAACGATTCTCTCGCATCTTATTTTCAATGGGTGCAACACCTACCTTCCTACGTATCTCTTCGTTCCGAATCTTATCTTTTATTGTATTTCCACACATCCATCTAAGCATCCGCATCTCAGCTACACTCATTTTTTGAATATGATGTCTCTTGGCAGCCCAACATTCCGTACCATATAGTAAAGCGGGTCTAATAGTCGTCCTATAAAACTTTCCCTTCAACCGCAATGGCATTCTACGATCGCACAGCACTCCAGTAGCACTTTTCCATTTCATCCACCCAACCTTTATCCTATGATTTACATCTCCATCAATTTCTCCATACTTTTGAATGATGGATCCCAAATATTTGAAATAATCATTCACCGGTATATCTTGCTCACCAAGCTTCACTACACTCCCATCACTACTTCGTTGCTTACTAAACCGACATTCCATATATTCAGTCTTACTCTTACTCAACTTAAAACCTCTAGCTTCCAATGTTTGTCTCCATAATTCTAACTTAGCATTAACCCCAGCTCTAGACTCATCAATCAAAACAATATCATCAGCAAACAACATACACCACGGTACATTTTCTTGAATTGATCTCGTAAGCTCATCCATCACTATCGCAAATAAGAAAGGGCTTAAAGCAGATCCTTGATGTAACCCAACCGTTATCGGAAAATTGGTTGTCACCCCTCCACAAGTGCGGACATTGGTTACTACTCCTTCATACATATCTTTAATTATACTAATGTACTTGAGAGAAACACCTTTCTTCATCATTGTCCACCAGAGAACGTCCCTAGGTACTCTATCGTATGCCTTCTCTAAATCAATAAAAACCATATGCAAATCTTTGTTCCTCTCTCTATATCTTTCAATAAGTTGTCTAAGAAGATGTATAGCTTCCATAGTTGATCTTCCAGGCATAAAACCAAATTGATTCTCCGATATCATGACAACCTTCCTCAACCTAGACTCAATCACCCTCTCCCAAAGTTTCATAGTATGACTCATGAGTTTTATACCACGATAGTTTCAATTCTTGTCATTAATTTGTCTAATTTGATGCTTTTCAAAATGTACCTCTTCTGGCTACCATAGTGACAAAATTTAAAAACAACAAAATCTCGAGAGTCAAAAGCTCTGGAGATTTTGAAAATTTTCATAAATCTCGCATTGTTTCGGCAAAATCTTGGCAATAAAAAATAAATTAAAAGATATATTTTTTTTATGAAATATAAATGAAACACATTTAAAAATAAAAATCTCTGAGGTTTTTTACGATAAATATATGCTAAAACAGTAAATATCACAATATTTGTATCTGGCTACTACAACGGTTCCGCTATCTGGTAATTAAGGATGACTTGTGAATGTCACCAAATTAACGGGAGATCATGAGTTTGAAATCTTAAAGGACAATCCTTATGGCAAGGTTGAAGTTAGGTATACTCTCCAGTGAAGAGATTCGCGTGATTGGGATTTCCCTTGGTTTAACCAAAAGAAAAGTTATATTTAGACCAAGCAGGAACTTTCACCTAAGGGATTTGGCTTAGTGGGATGAGGTCTAGACTGTTTGACGGGCAGCCTAGGTTCAAATCCCATGGGCATCACCCCCCTGCGTAAGCCAAAGATTGGCAACTTCCTGGGGGTAAGCCCTCAAAGTTTTATGCTGACAAGACAGCGACCGTATTATGTATGGCAGGCTGAGCCAACACGGCTAGGTCTCTCTACGCATGCGGTGGTTTCTCCAAGTAGAAATAAAAAAGGAGAAACTTTCATCAAACTAGCAGTAGCATAATTAATTTATCTTATCATGACAATAAAAAAGAAAAAAATATCACTGAAACAACCATACAGAAAGAAACATGTATCCAAGGATAAAAAGACATGACATATAATAAAGATTTTGTCTTCTATCATAAAAGATGGGCATCTAGAAAGATGACAAATTCAGAAAAGATCTAAGGAAGGTGGCATGCAACCTTTCCCTCACATCCAAAGAGATTAATAACACACCCCAAAGCATCTAAAATACTTTGAAATGAGCAGGCATTTCAATTTGTGAAGACCAAAATTACAGTGTAAACACGTTGGAGATCGTGAACTTGGTCAGGTTATATTCCATGTCAAATTGGAGTCTTACGGACCTTGTCATAGGCATATCTCGATCCTGAAGTGTCTTAGGGCGTGCTTGAATACCACAGACCTTACCCAGTGATCCGTGGATATAAGAATCAATGTTGGAGGATCAGAAATCCTTGGATTTGAGGTCCTTCAAAACAGCCCATATTCAAGGCCTTTTGCTCGGGCCGGGAGGGAAGAGGGTCACACCAGAAATTCTTAGATATAAGATCCTTTTATCTCAAATCTCGAGGTCTTTCAGATCCTTGCGTCTCAGTCTCTTGGACACCCCTTTAGGGGATTTTAAATCCTTCAGATCTGAAGAACCAAATGATACTTGAGGATGAGGGATTCAAGGGTCTCATGCAATTAGATTGGGCATTACAAGGAGCAGCAAAATCTCTTGGTATATCGTTTTTATCGGGTTGTAATTCGGTTTGTTCCCAATTAATGAGTGTAATAGAGAAACAGAATCTCTTGCTATCATGGCTACAAATTCCTCCATGTAATTACTGTTATCATTTCAATATACGTGTAGGGTCCGCCTAACACTAGCTTTCTATGTCAAAAAAAAAAGAAAAAAAGATTGGGCAATTGAATGGCCTCGTATCTTGGTGTGAAACCGGCACCACATCAGCATGCATGCCCCACTACAGCTCAAATCCTTGGATTGAAGGATTCAAACGCTATCGGTAGGGTCAGGTAGGGCTACATGGGATACGAGTCATTTTGAGATCAGATTATAGTACACACTAGGTAGGTTCAAGCCTTCAAGGTTGTGCTCTCTCTCTCTCTCTCTCTCCCCGTGGCTAGGACCCTCGCCCCCAGGGCTTATGTGTTGGCTTCAGCTTATGCAAGGGGTACTGCTTACGGGAATCGAACCCCAACTGCCCGTATGACAGCCGAGGTCTGCTCCAAGTATGCTAACCCCTTCGGGGCTAGCTTCAAGGTTGTTCTCTTTACTGGGCTAAAAGAAACGTAACTGGATGACATAGTTTGATCAAACCAAGTCCGGCTGATAATGTCAAACTGATGGTGAGACCCAATTATAGTGGTATTGAGATCATTTTTTTTTAGTTGGGTGAGGATCAGGTCAGAGCCAGCTCTGACTGTCCCTTGGATGCTGTTCATCCATGTGATGAAACAAGCAGACCACCACAGTAAACAGCTTATTTCTTAAATGGGTCCTGAATTTTTTTTCAGGCCATTCATGTTTTGGATGAGCTAGTGACATCTACAGCGCAAAGGATGAACGGATAAAAACAAAGTAAATGTGAAGGTGTCCTAGCCGCCGCCGTTCATCACATAATGAACGGCAGCCAAGCGTCTGACCTGATCCACTCTTCATTTAGTTGGATGTGATTTGCTAGTCTTAGGTACTTTTAGTTCATAATAGGCTGTTCAGGAAGATCCATCTCTTGGTGAGATCAAATGAGATAGATGGACGGTTAAGTCATACTATTGATGACTGGAGATTCAGGTACATATCTCCGGGGTGTTTTTTTTTTTTTATGAAGAGCAGGGACAACACTCTTGGGATCAGAGTACTGCTGATTAAGCTGGACGTACTTTCAATCATTTTTCTGACAGTGTAAACCCGTGACACACCCCTTGCCTCCATTGAGTCTCCGGCCTCCTTCGGCTGAGCAAAAGTTCATCCCTTGCTCTCAGTGATGCCCCTGCACCACCAAACCCATTGAGCTGCTTAGGGTGTTATTTCTTGCTTGCCTTTGAACCAAAAAAAAGAGGAGTGCCTATCATGTCAGAGCCACATTTGATGGGTTATCGTCAGATCTCACCTAGATGCATCCAAAGCACCATGGTTCGACTCAACAGCCAGTAGATGGCTCCCACATTTTTTTTCAGAGCCGTTGATGCCTTGGATGCAAGTGGGGCATCTATGGTTTCCAAAATGAATGGCTGAAAACACTGGGCCAACCATGGTGTTTTGGATGCCGTTGGACATCAAGTTGTTATCAGATGTTGCTTTAACTCACTAAAAAAATAAAAGACATGTCTAAGTTTTTAATGAAACCGTATTAGGTAATGTCTTGGGTGCAGTTCTTTTTTTTTAAAGGCAAGCTGGGGTTAGTCAGACCCCTACCAGTTATACAACAGTACCATTGGGTTTTGAACCTGCAACATCCCAATACAAGGTGACCTGCACTGTCTGATCCTACCAGACAAGTGGAGCCCCATGATAGATGCCGTTGTTTCATGAGATAAACAACAACCCAATCATCATCTTTTAGCCGTTTATTTTTTATGTTTTAGATACCGTTCATCTACAAGATGAATGACTGAAATTTTTTGTGGGATCCATCTGAGAGGTAATCTTTTCAACCATCGTATTTGGATGATGAACAGCATCCAAGGCACCGCTGACGGTGATGATCCTGTCATTTTAAATAGCAAAAATCACAAAAGCAAGCTTATCTTACGAAAAAAAAAAAAGCACCTGTCTTTAGGTTTCAATGTTAAAGGAAAGTGACCCAAGGGATTCGGGGTAGTGAGATGGGGGCTTAGACCGTTTGACTGACAGTCTAGGTTCAAATCACGAGCGCCACTCTCGTGCATAAGCAGACACTTGTCTACTCCCTGATGTCTCGAAGGGGCAAGCCCTCAAAGTTTTACTTAGACAGGACGGTGACTATAAATTCAGCAGGCTGAGACAGCACGGCTAGGTCTCTGCATGCGCCTGAGGTGGTTTCTCCGAGTAAAAAAACGTATAGTAAAGGTAAGTGAAGTCCTCTAACTACATCAAAGTGATGATTGTATGGTTGATTGTCTTGCTGTCAACTTGCATGTTGGTTGCAGAAAATTCCAGCCACAATTCTCCCTCCCTCCTCTTCCACAGTTTCATTTACTTTTCTAGCACCTCGCGTGTTACGGAGATCTATAATTAGTCCACAAGGAGAGACAAAAGTGTCTATCAAGTAGGGCTGGTAAACCAATAGAACAGCTCGTGACTGGCTCGATTGGGCCCGTCACGAGCTCATTCGTATGACTGGTGAGCCGAGCAACGAGCAGCTTGTCTAGCTTAAATGAGTTGAGCCCGAACACATGGGGTTCGGCTAGGCTCGGCTCAATAGAACTCACATAGATAAAATATAATATATATTATGTATAATACATATGTTAGGTATAAATAGATAAATAAATAAATAAATAAATAAATAATATACATAGTCACTATTGAGAATTGAAAAATATGAGAACTGTCGAGTGAATCATGATTTTTATGATTTTTTTGTTCTTTTCTCGTGAGTCTAACTATAAGAATGTGATCTTCGTGATTGGACCTGCCATTGAATCATCCAATTATGATGCATAAAAAAGTTTGTTTAAGACTTTAAAATCAACACGTTCAAAAAATTACAAGTTTTTGTCAAAAATACACATTTCAGCAGTTGATTCTTAGCAAATTCATCATGCCAAACACATCTACATGCTTGAATTTGCAAAAAAAAAAAAAGAAATTGAAAATGCTTAGATTTTTACTTCTCATATTCTAGTGAGTATATATATTCTAAGTATAATATATAAAAATAGATATATTCCATGTATAAATATTAAATATATGAGCAAGTTGGTGTTCAGCTCGTTGGAAAGTTTTTACATGAGCAAGTTGGTGTTCAGCTCGTCTCATCTAAAGATGAACCGAGCCCGAGCTCTGATCAGCTAAACATGAACCCGAGCGGTGACCGAACATGCTCTTCAGTTAGTTCAACTCATTTACCAGCCCTACTATCAAGTGTAATATCTCTATTGAGACTCATGTACAAGAAAAAACACCAATTATTATTATTACCACCCTAATGGGCTAGTAAATCCTCCTACTTTTAAGTGGCACACGAGTTCCAAGGAGCACTTTGATGGTCTGTAATGTGCATTCCATTTTGAGAAAGGATCAGGTGCAATGCTATAGCACACTTTTGGTGTCTAGCTAAACATGATCACCCACCATCTACTGTTGGGCCCCACAACTCACAGGCTGTATAGCAAAGATGACGGGTGATCAGGTGCAGCAGCACACTAAAAGTGTGCAATCACATTGCACCTGATCCTCCCTCTTCCATTTCACTCTGTAACCAAACCACATTATTATTATTATTATTATTATTATTATTATTATTATTATTATTATTATTATTATTATTATTCGAGTAGGAGGAAGAAGTTCCAAAAAGGGCAAAAATAGTCCAATACCAAAAGCATTACATGTCACCTGATTGGATTGGAATCAATCTTAACATTCTTAAATCTACGGAAAGAATTGGTGGGACCTTAACCGTGTAGAACGACCTAACAAATCATGTTGTGAATTTTGGACCCGCTGCAATCCATGGTCCAATTCAAGTAATATTTTAAAGTCTGCATAGTGAGAACTCAATAATGCTTATGGTGGTAGTGGAGGGCTTCTACCTTATAGATGTTGATTGAGTTAGACGAACAAGGGTCAAATAGACACATCCTATTTTCTTAGTTTTCTGGTATGTTACTTTGGTTTCTTTCTTTTACAAGGAGCCACTTCTTTTCTAAAGATAAAAGTAATGTTTTGGATGTATTGGGGATTATATTGCGAAGTAGGTTACATGTTCACTCGAACACGCAGGTGCATTTTCGGGGGTCCAAATGAGCATCACGTACGTAAGCACATGGGGCTCGTATCCGTGTGTGTGTCAGCATCAGAGTTCGGTGCTGTTACAAAGACTTAAGTACCCTTTCTCGCCATGAAATGACGATTCTAGAAAAGAACAAAAATATCCTCTATCCAGAAAAGGGAGGATGATCTTAACTCTTTAAAATCCAAACATTTTGTTCTTGCCCTAAGCAGTAAACTCTTTTACTGTAACAAGAGCTCCTCTCAATATTTTGCCCTAAATATTTTGGATCACCCTTTGACAACGCACCATCTGCTGTAACAGGAGCTCCCTTTGATGACACACCCTTTGTCATCGTCTGCTATCATTGAAGCACCCTTTTCCGTCATCTGCTGTCGTCGGAGCTCCATTTGCCATCGTCTATTATTGTCGAAACACTCTTTGTCATTGTTTGCTCGTGAGAAATAGTTGAACTACCAAAGGAATCAATATTTTGTCTATTGTCCATGATGATACTAGGGTGCAAGCGTCGAACTGAGTAGACAGAGAGTAGCGATTTATAAAAGAAATCAAATTATAGAGTAACGATTTACAGTAAAAATCAGATCAGAGAATAGCGATTTACAGTAAAAAATAGATTAAAGAGTAACGATTTACAGTAGAAATCAGATCAGAGAGTAGCGATTTACAGTAGAAAATCAGATTAGAGAGTAGCGATTTACAGTAAAAATCAGATCAAAGACTAGCGATTTACAGTAGAAATCAGATCAGAGAGTAGTAATTTACAGTAGCGATTTCTACTATAAATCGCTACTCTCTGATCTTATTTTTACTATAAATTGCTACTCTCTGATATAATTTCTACTGTAAATCACTACTTTTTTATCTGATTTCTACTGTAAATCGCTACTCTATGATCTGATTTATATTGTAAATCGCTATTCTACGATCTAATTTCTATTGTAAATCATTATTCTCTGATCTAATTTCTACTGTAAATCGTTACTCTCTGATCTGATTTCTACTATAAATCGTTACTCTCTGATCTGATTTTTATCGTAAATCGCTACGCACTCATCTGATTTCTACTATAAATTGCTCCTCTCTGATATAACTTCTATTGTAAATCGCTACTCTCTGATCTGATTTCTATTATAAATCACTACTCTCTGATTTGATTTCTACTATAAATTGCTACTCTCTACTCTGATTTCTACTATAAATTGCTACTCTATAATCTGATCTCTTTTATAAATCGATACTCTCTGTTTACTCAGTTCAACACTGTCACCATTATTTCTTCTGTAAATCACTATTCTTTATCTACTCAGTTCGATGCTTTTACCCTAGTATCATGATGAACAATAGATAGAATGTTGATTCTTCTGATAGTTTAACTATTTTTCATAAGCAAACGACGATAAAGTGTGCTCTGACGGTAATAGACGATAACAAAGGGTGCTCCAACGGCAGCAAACGATGATAAATGGTGCATCATCAAAGGAAGCTCCACTTACAACAAATTGTGCGTTGTCAAAGGGTGATCCAGAATATTCATCATCGAGTTCATTTTCTGCTACAAAGCTATTTTATGTGCAGCTGAGGATACATCCTCTCCAAGCAAACAAGCTCATTAGTAATGGCAGCCCACTGCACTATTTTCCTTAGACTGAAGCTGATTTTTAGAGACTCTAACAATAGTGCACTCTTGAGAATATGCTTCATAAACTTCAGCTCAGGCACTGTCCCTTTGAAGGAGCCGATGGACTCTGACTCAGGCAATGATAAGAGACGCAGGAATATGCAAAGCTATTCACGGGAGCTTAGACACTGTCTCCTTAAAGAAGCCGACAGGCTCTGACTCAGGCAATGATAAGAGTCGCGGGAATATAGAAAGCTATTTATGGGAAGATATTTTTGTCAAACCGATATCTATTTTACGGGAGAACATTTCCGTCAAATGCATATCTACCTTTTTTATATGTTGTTTTATTATAAAATCATCAAATGCATATGAATTATCGTGGGTCACAAGATATTCTTCCATACACACCGGAACACGGGAATTTGTCTTTGGGGGAGAACACACAACACCCTATTGGAGTTTTGAGAGTTCTTATATTCCGACATTGTATTTCTCACATTATTAGTGATTTTTTGTTCTTCCTAATTCACTCGTAGATGCAGGCTTAGTGTCGAACCACGTATTTCAGGTGTCTTCTTCTCATTTAGTTGTTTGTGGTTCGCTTAGTTTCTTTTTGTGGTTTACGTAACACATCCTAACAAGTTTTCAAAATAGTTTATGATGTTGTTTCAGCTTAATCTGAACTTGCAGGTGTATACTTTATAGTTTATTTAGTAGAAAAGAAGTATTATTGGGTATTTCTTCTTGTTTAGGTAAGTTTTTAAAGAGATCTAATGATAAGGGTTCATATTGCACCAAAAATATATGACAAAAATATTTTTTTTTTATCCAAATCATGTTTTCGGTAAATAAGCAATGATAAACGAGCCTACAAGTTTGCATTAAGCAAAATGTCAGTCTTTCGATTTTTTGAGATACAGAGTCCCACTATACTTGTGACTCTATGAATGTGACACATCCATAGCATGGAGACAATGGCTGCCACTAGGGCGCTAGCACCTACAACAAATGGGAGCCAATCGTCATTCAAAAAATTGTTTCTGGGTCAAAGATGCAATGCCATTCCCCAAAATGATTGAAGAAAACCAAATAGGATATTTTTATCTTCACCAACCATCGGCAAAAAAATCTCTGTATATAAACCCCAATAAGAACTCCATCTCCCCACCACTCTCCGGCAAAATAAAAATCTCAACACCCATCATGGCTTCCAAACCCATTTTCAGTCTTCATCTTCTGATGACCTCCCTCCTCCTCTCAGCCCTAATCCTCCCTTCTTCTTCTTCTTCCAACATCCACACAGACTACCTCAACTCCATCTGCAACTCCACCCCATACCCATCCCGTTGCTTAGAGACATCAAAGCTCCTATCCATAGGCCTCGACCCCAAGCCGGTCACGAACCCAAACATAATCCTAGACCCAGTGGTCCTAGTCCTGGTTCAGCAGACCCTGCAGCTAGCCTACACAGAGGCCACCAAGCTCAACTCCATCATCAACACATTGGAATCCTCCGGCATCATTGAGACCCATAAGGGCACCATCCTGGACTGCAAGGAGCTCCACTACCTCACCCTCGGTCTGCTCCAGTCCTGCATCACCCAGATCTCATCTCAGTCCTTCAAGTTACCCAACGTCCGGATCTACCTGAGTGCGGCACTCACCAACAAGGAGACATGCCTGGACGGCCTGTTAACAGCCTCAGGTGCATACAAGCTTGTGTTCATAACCAGCCTGAGCGCAGTGTACCAGCACGTCAGCAACACTCTCGCCATCGTGACGAAAGGCAGGGCGACGGCGACGACGTTGAACCGGCGGAGGCTCATGGGATTCTCCGCCGCCTCCGGCGGGTTCCCTTCATGGCTGAAGAGGAAGGACAGGAGGCTGCTGCAGAGCTCAGGGTCAGGTGGGTCTAACCCCAACTCTATTCTGATTGTTGCTAAGGATGGGAGTGGCAACTTCACCACTGTATCGGATGCCATACTGGCCGTGCCCAATAACAGCCCGAACGCGGTCGTGGTTTACGTGAAGGAGGGCATCTATGACGAGAATGTAGAGATTCCTCAGAACAAGCAGTACGTGTTCTTGGTGGGGGATGGGATGTGGCGCACCATCATCACCGGCAACCGCAGCGTCGTCGATGGCTGGACCACCTACCGCTCAGCTACAGTAGGTGAGCAATCCTCTCATCTGACATAATGAAATCCATCTTACATTCAATCCTAACCATCGGACCGACGGCTAGGATCATTCAACATTTTCACCGGAAGTCGACTAATCTTGGCTGTCCAGATGCATCAGCAACATAATGCTGGGTAGAGTTTTACTTCAATTAAAGAGAATCAGGTCCATTAAGCGGTTCTTAGGGAAGGTTTTTCTTCGTCAAAAGAAAAAAATTACTGTTAATACTGATTTTCAATATTCACAGCCATCCTGTGAATCAAGGGTCGGATGTCAAATCACTCATTCAAAAGAATTTTTAAAGGATTTGGCGTCTGGTGCAAAACATTTGAAAATCAATATGAATGGTGTTTTTTAATATCACTTGATCCAAAGCTGAATCCCCGTGGGTCGTACCCATGAAATTGTGCTTGTCGGCCCAGTTGACATATATACTCGGTAGAAAACATATAGTAAATTTGGTCTTTTTCCTGTGCCTGGTGTTTTTAATGAGCTCAAGTCAATTTCGAAATAAAAAAAAGATAATTGAAGACAAGTACCATTCAAATCAATGCATTAATTCCAAACCCCAAATTGAACAACTCTAATATTTTGTTTTATTTTTTGCACATTTGAGCCCCAAAATGTGACCTACATGTTTTAGTTTAATGGAAACCAGCCTTTGGGTCAAGTTTTTCCGATGTGCATATTGGATTTTTCTGAGGATTGAAAATGAATGGTTTACACCATACCAAATTTTCAACTATCTAAAAGTTATATTTTCATGTTATAAAAATTAGGGTCCAAGGGTCAATTACTACTATTTTGACCGTGCTGAACATGTTGATGAGGTTAGATTTGATTAATTGACCTCCTATGAATTTCATCTAGAGGTTTGGAACTCACAAGTGTGGCCAATATATATCCATATATACATTACAGTGCAATTTTTTTTATACACTTCAAATATGGGGTGAGTTCGCACTGGTGGATTTATGGTCCAAAATATCTATACCTATGGAAAAGTGACACCACATCTCAGCTACCACACGTAATAACTAGATTAATCCATCCCCTATCACCCAAGAAATTTGCCAAAATGGAGAAAATTGTCCAAGCTTGCTAGTCTTTGCAAAAGCCAACAAGAATGGAAAAAGTTTGTCCAGATGAAGATATCGCAAAGCCATCCATAATTTTTCTTGGACAAGAAAGTTTGTTCTCTTCTTTATGGGCACGCCACTGCCTGAGAAAGTAGATCATTGTTTCGATCTCGAGTGAAAAAGTTCACCAGGGCTTTGCAAACACGTGATTCGTTTTTCTTAAAGTACAATAGCAATAAAAAACATTACCTTCATAGGTGTGAAAATTATACCTATGAAAGTTCTCTCCACTATTGGTCCTGAGGAAGCAAACTCTCAACTTTCAAAGGTTAGCAGTCTACTCTTTCCTGCTTACAAATATGTCCTAACAGAAAACAAATAATAAGAAAAATTCTTTAGATAAAGTTTATATGAAAACCTTTTTTCCCTTCACGAGAAAAAGCATGAAGTCTTTCCATTTTTTTTTATGATGAGGAACCAGACTAGGAACAGAGGTCGCTTAATCCCCCCCCCCCCCCCCCTAAATAGTAAACACCAGGTGAGTGCCCTAGCCCACAAAGAACACCCATGAGCAAGCTTCCGGTCTGATCCCAGGGAGAATCGATGCTGGGCAAAGACGGGGTTCCACCACTTTCCTAAGAACCATTCTAACCACTTGGGCAACCCAGTGCAGGCAAAGCCTGATCTTATGATGTTAGACTTGAGAGATGGGACTTATATCTACCGGTTAAATTTGTAAATTGGGCATATTTCTCCCGAAATAAAAATGTCAGAGCAGTGACTCAAAAGCCACTAAAGAAAATATAGAGCTTGTTTGAGTCATCCATAATCCATAGGCACCTGGATTCATCATTCGTGTGTCGTACTTTGCCAAGTTGCTGCTCTAGACAAGCAAGCAAATTCCAAACCCCATGAAGTTTATGTTTGGCGCATCGAAAAAACATGACCAAGTTCATAAACTTCATCATTTCTACCTGGAGTGTTAAGAATTGCAATTACCAATTCTTGAAAGGGAAATTAATCACATATCTGTGACGTGCAGCTGTGACCGGCACCGGATTCCTAGCTCGGGACTTGACGATCCAAAACACGGCCGGTGCTGTTAAGCAGCAAGCTGTTGCTTTACGTGTGAATGCCGATTTTACGGCAATCTACAGATGCAGTATAGTGGGCTTTCAAGACACACTTTATGCCCACTCACTCCGGCAGTTCTACCGGGAAAACGTGATCGGCGGCACCGTTGATTTCATCTTTGGCAATGCAGCTGTAGTGTTCCAAGCCTGCCAGATCATCGCGAGGAAACCGATGGACGGGCAGTTCAATGCTGTTACAGCACAAGGTAGAACTGATCCCAACGAAAACACTGGGTTTTCCATAGATAATTGCACCATTTTGCCAGATACTGAGCTTGCGAGCAGCCTTGGAAGTGTGAAGAGCTACCTTGGCCGGCCATGGTATAACTACTCGCGGACGGTCGTCATGGCATCCTATATTGGGGAACATATTGATCCTTCAGGCTGGTCACCATGGTCAGGTATATAAAATTCTCCTTCACGAGCAAGTAAGTCATAGTTGCACAGATCACAAAACTGCAATTCCAGGGGGTTTGCTTTTCAAAAGACCTAAAAAGGAAGAGCCTTGAGAGTATTTGAGGGAAATAGGTCTTTCAAATTCCCGTTTCTCGTTCGAGATTGAGAATTGGAGAATTTTCAAAGCCACTTCCCTCTATTTCCCCACCTTGGTTTCCCTCCCCCACCACTACTGGACGGTAAATCTTATTTACCTCCAATAAGGGTCTTATTTTTTCTATTCTTATGGAAGGGAAATATTGTCATTCATAGGAAAGAGCACGGTTTTCTAAAAACTCCTGCTACTTCGTCCTTTCTATGAAAGTTCTTTTATGAAGGAAGTATGAAGGGATTTACATGTTAAAAAGGAGAAGGTTGTGAAAAAAAAAAAACAATGTCCCACTTATGCCAACATGGCAGTTTTTCACGGTGATGCTTGGATGCTTGGAAGGCGGATCATGGTAAATCACATTGCACACTTTGAGTGTGGCCACTGCACCTGACCACCCTCCATCTCTGAGATACGGCTTATGAGCTGTGAGGCCTAACAGAAGATGAAGGTCAGACCAGGTGCAGTGGCACACTATAAGTGTGCAATGTGATTGCACCTGATCTGTCATCCGATGTTTGTATGATCAATGAGGAAAATGGAAGGAAAAGAGATGCCAACTAGGCAATTTCCTACGAAAACTACATGAAAGAAACTGGCCTTGAGCTTCTCATTGAGAGCCTTGCCTTGGGACAAAACACTTTCTATATATGTCATGTGTCATTGTGGTTGCTAGTAGGGATGGCAGTGGACCGGGGGAAAGCGGGGCCCGCCCCGTTTGGACCGGGGATGAAGGGTATGAAATAGGGATGGAGGCGGGGACGAAGGTTAAAATCCATCCCCGTCCGGGGGTGGAGGCGGGGATGGACGTGCACTTTTCCCCACCACGATCCCCGCCCCGACCACTTTTCCCCGCAATATCCCCGCCCCGCCTCATCCCCGTTTGAACCGGGGATGGAGGACGTGAAACGGGGATGAAGGCGGGGATGGAGGATAAAATCCATTCCCCGCCAGGGATGGAGGCGGGGGTGGAGGATAAAATCTTGAGGCAGGGTGGGGGTGGAGACCTTGTCCCCCGCCCCGCCCCACTGCCATCCCTAGTTGCTAGCTCCATCCCTAATCCAGGGTTTTGGCAACACTACAACACCCAAACAACTGAGAGCGTTGGAGAAACTACAACGCACTACTCCCAAGCAACAAATGGTGTTGGGGAAACCACAAAATGTGACTCCAATTCAAGGCTCCCAAACAGAGCCTAAGGAATTCCATCAAAACAAAGAATGGGACCCTCAATCCTTTCCTCCTTTGGGAATTACCAAAAAAACAACTCTCATTTCCTAGTGCTCAAGTTAGAAACAGTCCCTCAGATATGGGTGCATGTTCTGATAAAAAGCATATCATCTTCACCACGATATGGTTTTCTGATATAGAAATATTTGCGCATAATTTTTTGGGGAAAACAAAAATTAGTCCGCTGGACAGGTTTGGTTCTGGCCGTCCAAAGGGCTATGGGCATAGGCCTCACTAACATGAGATGGATCTGGCTCTAGCTCGGTCTATGTGACCCAAATCCAACCCATTGTTTGACAAGGCTAAGGGGTGTGTATTCCATAATTTGGTAACAATCAAACCTGTTTCCATTGTAAAGCATAGTGAAAAATCTAAAGGACACGTTAGTTGAATATTGGAATTACTAGTTGATTTTTTGGAACAATTTCAAGTCATTTAATACCCATCTTCTATATCAAGATCATCTTGCTTTATTATTGTGTATGTGTATTAGTGTTTGTGTGTTTTAAATTAGCTTATTTCATAACTTCGATTATCTTGCTTTGTGCAGGGGACTGGGGCTTGAACACTCTGTACTATGGTGAGTTTTCGAACAATGGACCTGGATCAAGCACCGATCAACGGGTCACATGGCCCGGGTACCATACCATGACCTATGAAGATGCAACGAATTTCACGGTTCCTAATCTGATTCTTGGTGATCAATGGCTGGGCTACCCGACGGTTCCTTATGATAACGGTGTCTAATTGACTATTGGCTCGCAAAGTTCCAAATAAGCGTTTGGTTCATATACTGGGGAGAGTTTTTATCGAGAGTCCGGAATTAGAATGGGCATAAGAAAAATATAGTTCCATGTGTAAAAAGTTTGTTTCCTTTTTTTTTTTTCTTCAGGGGTTGCTTTGTTGTTGTGTGCTGAGAATAAGTGAAATAAAGCTAATTAATGTAATAGGATTGGATGCAATAACTGGATCCTATATAAAATTTAGTTGCACTGTTTTAGATGATGATTTTTTTTTTTGGTATAATCTGATGGACACCCTGACCTCCCGTTGCTAAAACCCCTGAGGTTCCCCCTGCCCACCGGGGAGTAAACCCAGCTCCGGCCTTCATGCGGCAAGGGACACCACCCGTGGGTTTTGAAGTTGTGACGTCCCATAAAATAGGTGACATTCACAAGTCGCCCCTACCAGATGAGCGAAGTCCTTGTGGGCTTTTGGACGAGGTTTAATAATGATGATAAAAACAAAAATCATCATCATCATCGTTGTTAAGCAAACTATGCTCCTGACTGGTGCTGACCAAGACTCCTATGACTTGTGTTTACTGGATCTTGGGTTGCCATTCCGCATTGACTTAGATGGTTCTCTAGTTTCTGCCCTGTGAGCTTTGTGGTCTTGGTCTGCCTTTGCAAACAATCCATGGCTTGATTTGGAGCTGTTGGCTATGATGCTTCACTCACTTAGAACTGATATCCCAATGAAAATTTTCTATATGCTTAAAACACTGGATCAAAATATCCAATTTAACTTTGATTGGAAAATGGATCTCTCAATTCTATCCATTCTATCCACTCTAGATTCCAGTAATCGGATCCCACGACCTGTTTCAAGCGTAAATTATAATAAGTTAGTTGTAAATCCTAAATTGGATACTAAATTTGGTTTGAAGCCTAGATCCATTTTGTTCTAACAGATCTAATATGTCTGGTTCATATAACAACATACATGTTATTAAAAGACCAAGATGTTTGGCTACCACAAATAAGGCTATGTTTGGGAGCCTTGAACAGGAGGTTGTGTTGCGGTTCAGCCATGCTCTCATACTATCTTGTTGTTTGGGAACAGTGGTGCTGCTGATACAATGCGTAATGCGTTAGGACTGGTGTTGTCTGGCCCAACACCAGATTTCAACACCTTCCACGAGAGGATGTTTTTGGCAACTCCATCTCTCAACATCACACATTGGTAAAAACCGTGTTCCCATCCCATTGCAAAGCTTCCAAACATGGCCTAAGTATCATAAGAATGCTTCGGTTTGGAATTGGCAGAGTAAGACATTTTCCCTAGAGAATCATGTAATGGAAATTATGGATTTTGGATCTCACATTCTGGCTCCAAAATCAGTCTTTTTCATCTGAAAGATTTTGGTACTCACGCTCTGCAAGTTGAAGGGTTTTTCCTTTTTTGTTGAAAAGGGGTCGAACTTAATAGGAACTTCACCTTTTCTTATTTGGAGATCTCAGAGTATTGTTCGTTGTCATACATCAAATCTTGAACCTAAAAAAAAGTTAGCTTGATAGTATAAGAACATCTTTGATGTTCAAAAGATATTAAAAAAGAAAATACATTGCAGAGGATGTAAGAAACTTGGACCTTTAAGAACAATACAAAAGTATAACAAACAAATATCAAAATTAAAAGCAAATAAAAGAAACAAGAGCCTTACTTTAGGTTTAGGTAGCCCTTTCAACTTGTGGCGATCGAGCACATCGATATTCCAGCATATTTTACTGCAGCCTGACAGGCCCTTCTTGAATTTGGGTATGCTATGTCAATGCCCTACCCTAATTGTTTAAGACTCTATTGGACTTATCTACCATGTTGGCTATCAAGATCGCAGATCGCATATCGTAGAGCGGTTTCACTTGCCGTCAAGATCACAAATCACATATCGTGGAGAGTTTATCTCCATCGGTTATACTTGTAGTCAAGATTGTAGATCGCATATCGTGGAGAGTTTATCTCCAGCAGTTACACTTCACAACCGCACATCATGGAAATCACATATCATGAAGTTGTCAATATTATTTCCTTTTCTGTTTTGTAGTTGTATCATATACTTTATTCTTTTCCTTGTAACATCATATATACCGTGTATCTCTCATTGAACAATATAACATTTTTTGGAGTTATCTACTACTTTACATGGTATCAGAGTAGTAAGGACGATCTCATTTTTCATCATTCTACCATGGCCGATCAAGCTCAAGTAGCATATCATGTTTCTAATGCTCATCAAGATTCTCCGAAACGCGAGCTGATGTCTTGTCACCATATTTATTGCATCACTTTGACAATCCTGGATCCTTGCTTGTTATGTCGGTGCTTGCGGGTGATAATTACTCAACATGGTGACGTGCTATGCAAATGGCCTTGAGTGCCAAACACAAATTTGTGTTCGTCGATGGTTCTCTCCCAAAGCCAGTGAGTTCATCCACCGATTATCAATCTTAGTGTCGATGCAATGACATAGTTCTATCTTGGCTTCTAAATTTCATTTCGAAAGACATTGCCAATAGTGTCATCTATGCGGACACGGCTCATGATGTTTGTGTCGATTTAGAAGAATGATTTTCGCAAAAAAATGCCACTCACATTTACCAGTTGAATAAACTGATTTACGATCATCGTCAGGAGCAAAATTCTCTCACCACTTATTTCAGCACTCTCAAAATACTTTGGATGAACTCAGTTCGTACTCTTCTCTTTCCACATGCGCGTGTGGTGCATTCAAAGACTTTAATGCCTATCTTGAGCGAGAGAAAGTATATCAATTTCTCATGGGGCTAAATAAGACGTTTGCTATGATTCGAAGTCATATTTTGACTATCAAACCTCTTCCAAATATTAGCAAAATATACTCCATGATTCTTCAAGAAGAAGCAGAACGACTCCTCATGCCTTTTAGTGGTGGAACAACTGACAATTTAGCACTTTTGGCTAAATTCTACCAATCTCGTTTGACTACTAGTCGATTTTCTACTAAGAATAACAAACCCTGTTCCAAATGTGATCATTGTGGGCTATTAGGACATGTCAAAAGTCATTGTTATTCACTTCATGGCTATCCGCCATATCATCCAAAGGCCAACTCTAACACGAAATGTGCGGATCATGGACCGGCCAACGCAACATCTCAACAAGAGTCTATGCCCACTCTTGATGTCCCTGAATCCAACTCTATTCTTTCACAACTCACAGAAGATTAACTCGGACAACTTGTTTCTTTGCTTAATACTAATGTCAAACCCGCTTCAGCCAACTTGGTAGGTAACTCATCCTTCCATTCTTTTTTCCCTGGGTCATTGACACAAGAGCCTCTCATTACATGACACCGCATGTTCATCTTCTTTCTAATGTTATTGTTCTGCCTAAACTACGTCCCATTAGACTCCCTAATGGTGAAAGAATTCTTGCTACTAATATGAGAAATGTTAAACTTTATTCTTCTCTTATTCTTACTGATGTTTTATACGTTTCTAACTTTCACTATAATCTTTTATCTGTCCCTAAGATAACATCTTATGTTCCTTGTATTGCTACTTTCTTTTCCTCTTTTTGTCTCTTTTAGGACCCTTTGAAGAGGATGATGATTGGAGCGGGTAGACTTTGTGATGGCCTTTATCATCTCATCATTCCCAACACTCATCATGCTTTGATAGTTTCATCAGCAAATAAAGACATTCATTGGCATATGTGATTAGGTCATCCCTCACGTGATCAGATTTCTTTATTAAATAAATCTGTTTTAGACTTTGATTTTGATCATAATCATGTTTGTGATGTTTGTCATCATGCTAAGCAAACACAACTTCCATTTCCAACTAGTTTAAGTCGACAAGCACACCACTTTGACCTTATCCATTGCAATATCTGAGGTCCTTATACTACATCTCATTTGGGTGCCCATTTTTTTCTTACCATTGTCGATGATTTTTCTCGTTGGATTTGGATTTTTTTATGAGATACAAATCTGAAACACTTTATTGCATTCAATACTCTTGTGCCTTAGTTCACAAATTTTTTCAATCTTCAGTTAAAAGCATCCATAGTGATCATGGCACTGAATTTACTTCTCTTTGCTTTCAAAATTTTCTTCATTAAAATGACATTGATCATCAAAAATCTTGCATCAGAACACTCCAACAAAACGGGCGTGTTGAACGTAAGCACTGACACCTATTAGAAGTGGCTAGGTCTTTATGCTTCCAATCTCATCTTCCGATATCTTTTTGGGAAGAATGTATTCTCACATCTACTTAATTAATCAATCGCCTTCCCTCTGAAGTTTTGAACAACAAAACACCCTATGCATTACTTTTTGGAAACAAACCTTAGTATCATTATTTATAGGTATTTGGTTGCCTATGTTTTGCTAAAATTATAAATACACATCAAAATAAATTCTCCTCTCAAACTAGGCAGTGCATATTTGTTGGCTATCCATTTGACCAAAAAGGATATCAACTTTTTTATCTTGAGAACAAACAATTATTTACTAGCCACGATATAATATTTTATGAACAAGTTTTTTCTTTCCAAACTCACGTTGAAAAAGATGACATATCCATCGTAATGCCTCTCCCATTACTTGATATTGATGATGATCTGGCTCCAGTCCTCAATCAAACACCCAATACACCACCATCCAATTCACTGGGTCGGCCCAATTCACTACCCAATTCCACCACCACAATCCAGCATGTTACACACGTGTGTTGTTCCCAACAACCTAAATCCACACCATCTTACCTTAAGAATTACGTATGTTCGGCTCTCATATCTGAATCACATAGTCTACCGCTGACTCCAAAACCTGCCACTTTCAAGTGTCAATACCCCATTGGAGATTTTCAACTTTGTCATTCATATCCTCCATCCCATGTTGCTTTCTTTTCATCTATTCTTTCCGACAAAGAGCCTAGATATTTTGGCAAGACAGTGAAACTTTCGCATTGACGCGAAGCAATATCAAGTGAAATCCATGCTTTGTAAGATAACCGCACTTGGTCTATTGTTACCTTACCTCCTGACAAACACCCTATTTGTTGTCATTGGGTGTATAAGGTTAAACACCTAGCAGATGGATCGATTAAGCGCTACAAAGCGTGACTTATGGCAAAAGGGTATACACAAATTGAAGGGTTCGATTATCATGACACATTTGCTCCAGTAGCAAAACTAACCATTGTTCGGTACTTAATCTCTTTAGTAACTTTAAAGGGTTGGTTCCTTTATCAACTTGATGTAAGAAATGCATTCCTACACGGCGATTTGCTTGAGGAGGTCTACATGCGATTTCCTTCTGGTTTTTGAGTCAAAGGGAAAAACAAAGTATGTCAACTTCATAAATCTATTTATGGATTGAAGCAATCCCCGCAAAACTGGTTCATGAAACTTACTTCTGCTCTTACGGATGCTCAATTCATTCAATCATGAGTTGACTACACTTTATTTACACAGCAAACATCGAACCGTTTCATCCTCATCTTAGTATATCTTGACAATATTATTATCGTTGGCGATAATGACTTCAAGATTATAGAAATTAAGGACTTTCTTTATACATGGTTTCACCTTAAAGACTTAGGTAAACTGAAGTATTTTCTTGGCATCGAGGTGACACGTGTCCCTTCTGCCATTTTCTCAGTAAGCGAAAATATATTCTGGATATTTTGTCTGATGTTGGTCTCCTCGGAGCCAAGCCTATCGAATTCCCTATGGATCAGAAATGTTGACTTAGACCAGAAGATAGAGATCCATTATCTGATCCTACTCCATACTGTCGGTTAGTCGGGAGACTTATTTATTTAACTGTGATATGCCCAGATATTGTCTATCCCGTGCAACTGTTAAGTCAATTTATTCAAGCCTCACAGACTTCACATCAAGGTGCAACGTTCAGAGTTCTACGATATTTGAAGTCCTTGCCACATAAAGGAATTTTTATGCATTCATGCAATACTTTACAATTGTCGTCTTATTGTGATTCAGATTGAGCCACTTGTCCTACAACTCGTCGTTCAGTTATTGGATACCTCTTATTCTTGGGTCGGAATCACATCTCATGGCGATCTAAAAAGCAAAATACGGTATCCAGATCCTTTGCCAAGTCTGAATATCGAGCTATGACAACAACTACTTGTGAGCTAATTTGGTTACGAGCATTATTATAAGATCTTGGTTTCTCTCATTCACAACCAATGCAGCTATATTGTGACAACCAATCCACACTTCACATCATTGCAAATCCTTTTTTTCACAAATGTACTAAACATATTAAGGTGGATTGTCATTTTATTCATGAAAAATTACAAACAGGCCTTATTTCAACCCATCACGTCTCTACCAAAACCCAACTTGCTGATGTGTTAACTAAGCCACTTGGGAGGGACCGATTTCATGAACTTATTTCCAAGTTAGGCGTCGTGCAACAACCCACTCCAACTTGAGGGGGAGTATTGGACTTATCAACCATGCTAGCAGTCAAGATCACAAATCGCATATCGTAGAGCAGTTACACTTGCAGTTAATATTGTAGATCACATATCACATATCGTGGAGAGTTTATTTCCAGTGGTTACACTTGCAGTCAAGATCGCAGATCACATATTGTGGAGAGTTTATCTCCAGTGGTTATATTTCACAACTGCACATCATGGAAATCACATATCATTATCATAAAGTTGGCGATATTATCTCCTTTTCTATTTTGTAGTTATCATATACTTTATTCTTTTCCTTGTAACATCATATATACCATGTATCTCTCTATTCCCTTGTGACTTACATTGTAAAGTTGTGTTTATAGTCTGTTTTGCTTTTGTTAAGTCATATATAAGCAGTCCGGTTCAGGTGAATCAATACCCTGAAGGGGCAACCCATATACTTGAACTGTAATAGCCTGCGGGCAAAATTGTGAATGAATCAAATGCGTTGAGCTTTCTTTTGTTCACCCTCATTGTGATTGTAATTCTTCTCCCTCTATTCTCTCTTGCTCTCTTGCACTATGATTACAAGCTTTCGCAACTGGCAAGCGAGCTGACAAGTAGGCTTGCGGTGGTGAGGAAGGACTGTCGCGCCACACTGATCTATTGAAGGAAATAGGCCCATGACAAGTGGTACCAGAGCTCGTTCACATGCTGAGGAAGAGACTCTGGAGTTGATGTCGACATATGCACTGACAATCTACGATTTATGAGCAAGACATCATGTCGCTCTATCAAAACTTATGCAACACTAAAGGCAATGCAGTTGCCGAAGCTGAGGACATGGATTCACCTCAGGGCCAAGAGCAGATGGCTGCATCTATCAACAAGCTGGTGGAAGATGTGACTTCGCATGAAGGAGCAATTTCATGCGCGGTTGAATCATTCAGTGAACTGAATAATGTGGTGGTAAGCCTGCAAGATCGTGTGATCTTGCTGATGGAATAAGTCACTTCATTGACGACTACAGTGGCTGACTTGCAGAATGAAGTAGGGGAGCTTCAGTTGAAGAACCACACATTATAACAGACAGTGACCCTAAATGGAGGAAATGGTGAAAGGCCATCAAGGATTGATATGCCAAGACCAACAAAGTTCAATGGTACTCATGACAGCAAGGCCATTGAGAACTTCTTGTTTCAAGTAGAAGACTACTTGGATATTCAAAATGTGATCGCTGAAGATCTTAGGATCAAAGTTGCAACAACTCTGCTCGATGGGGATGCTATCTTTTGGTGGAGGCAGAAGCACAGTGACATGGAGAGGGGTCAATGCATGATAGACACCTTTGACGACTTCAAAATAGAGTTGCACAACTATTTTATGCCGAGGAATGCACAAAGGTAGGCATACAGGATGGTAGGCGAGCTTAAACATACTGGTTCGTTACAAGACTATGTTAGAACGTTCTAGAAGCTTATGTTGGAGGTGCCTAACATGCCAGAAGAGGACAGGCTCAACTGGTTCATTGTGGAACTTCAGCCATAGGCACAGTCTGAAGTGGAAAGGAGCAACCCTCGTATTTTGGAAGATGCATATATGACGACCGAGCACTTAGCTGACACTCAACGTAAGGTGAGGCATCAACACACCACCAATTCGACAAAAAACAGAACTACACAAAGTATAACAATAACAATAAGGGTGCGATTGTGACATGCTGGTTCTATGGTGATAGGCATATCGCCAGGCAATGCCCAAAGCGCCTCGTGAAGGGTGACAAACATGCCAATGTTGTGCAGACAGAATACAGTGATACTAAAACCATGCAACCATGGATGAAAGTTATGCGATCGATCAACACAGCTAGGAGTTGCACAGTTGAGAACAGGCAGGTTAGCAAAGAACTGATGTATCTCAAAGTCATTACAAATGGAAAGTCTACTTCAGCAATGGTAGACTCTAGGGCCACACACAACTTTGTCTCGCGGAAAGAGGTAGAGTGGTTGGGCTTGAAGCCCGTGCCAAAGAAGATGACCATCAAAATGGTGAACTCTGAT
Source organism: Nuphar pumila (assembly GCF_984573655.1). Lineage (NCBI taxonomy): Eukaryota > Viridiplantae > Streptophyta > Magnoliopsida > Nymphaeales > Nymphaeaceae > Nuphar > Nuphar pumila. The sequence goes on from NC_143255.1 coordinate 32,814,921, forward strand.
GCCAAACTCATCCTTGGTGAAACAAGAGATGTGGTTATCCAAGTGGGGAGTTGGGCCGGCAAAGCCAACTTCTTTGTGGTGCCCCTGGACAATTTTAAGATGATTTTAGGTATGGAGTTTCTACGAAGTCAAAATGTTATGATGCTGCCAAAGTTTAACACGTTGATGATCATGGGGCCAAACTTGTCCCATACAGTGTAGTGCCTTACGCAGAAAGGCAAGTCTTCAATGTCATTGGCAATGCAGTTGAAGAAGGGTGTCAAGCACGGGGAGCAAACATTCTTAGTTACTATGTGTGTAGAAGAAGGAAAGGTAGAAGCAGTAGTGCCACTGACTGTAGCCCCATTGTTAGAGGAGTTTCAGGGGGTGATGCCTCATGAATTGCCAAAGAGTCTTTCACCAAGATGTGAGGTTGACCATAAGATTGAGTTGACCATGGGAGCGAAGCCTCCCGCAATGGTTCTATATCGCATGGGGTCAGCGGAGTTGAAAGAGCTGCGTAGGCAGCTAGATGAGATGTTGGATGCAGGCATCGATCATCTATCGAAAGCCCTATTTGGTGCCCCAATCTTATTTCAGATGAAGCATGATGGCTCCAAGCGATTATATGTGGATTACCGTGCTTTGAATAAGGTCACAGTGAAGAACAAATACATGTTGCCACTGATAGCGGACTTATTCGATTAGCTAGGTAATGCCCGTATCTTTTTCAAGCTAAATCTATGATCAAGTTACTGGCAGGTGAGGATTGCTGAAGGTGATAAGTTGAAGACAACTTGCGTCACCTGCTATGGTGCTTACGAATTCTTAGTAATGCCATTTGGGTTAACAAATGCTTCAGCCACGTTCACGACTTTAATAAACCAGATCTTCTACCCTTACTTAGACAAGTTCGTGGTAGTCTACCTGGATGATATCGAGATTTACTGCAGCAATATGGAGGAACATGTCGAGCACTTGCGAACAATATTTTAGGTGCTGAAGGAGAATGACCTTTGTGTCAAACGAGAGAAGTGTCTCTTCAGGCAAGAAGAGATCAACTTCCTTGGCCACATTGTGGGGCGTGGTGTGCTGCGTATGGATGGGCAAAAGATAAGAGTCATCCAGGAATGAGTTCCGCCAAGTAAAGTCCCAGAGTTACGATCATTCCTTGGTTTGACAAACTACTATCGACGTTTCATCGAAGGTTATTCTCTCATTGCTGCGTCCTCATAGATTTATTAAAGAAGAACGAGGTATGGCTTTGGACAAGAGCATGCCAAGATGCCTTCGACGGCTTGAAGAAAGTCTTAGTGAGGGAGTCAGTGATGCGACTACCTAATCACTTAAAACCCTTTGAGGTCCATACCGACACCTCAAACTTTGCCATCAGTGGAGTTATTATGCATGAGGGTCATCCGATTGCATATGAGAGTCGTAAGCTAAAGGAAGCAGAGAGGCGCTACATGGTGCATGAATGTGAGATGACAACCATCGTGTATTGCCTCAAGACTTGGCGGCACTACCTTTTGGGTACCCAGTTCATCATCATGATAGACAATGTGGTCACGAGCTATTTTCATACACAGAAGAAGCTAACACCTAAACAAGCTCGATGACAGATATTTTTGGCTGAGTTCGACTTTACCTTGGAGTACAAGGTTGAAAAGACTAATGTTGTGGCGGATGCCTTGAGCTGCAGGACTGAATTGACAGTTGCACGCGCGAAGCCTTTTAAAGTGCATTTGGAGGGCACATTGCTGAGCCGCATCTGTGAAGGTACGCAGTAGGATCCGACAGTGCAACAACTTGTTTCTCTGGCACAAGTAGGGAAGATTCGACGATGTTGGCTACAGGATGGCCTCCTCGTGACAAAAGGGAGACGCGTCTTCGTGCCGTGGTTGGGAAGCCTCCATTGAGAATTGCTTAAGGAGTGCCATAATACACTATGGGCCGACCATTCTAGTCAGAAGTGAACCTTAGCACTCCTTGAGTGAGGCTACTATTGGCTGTAAATGAGGGATGACATGGAGAGGTATGTGCGAACATGCCTCATCTTTCAGCAAGATAAGGGGACAACCTTGAGCCTCTACCAATTTCAGAACGTCCTTGGGATAGCATCTCCATGGACTTCATTGTTAGTCTGCCAAAGGTAGAGGGCTTTAATTCTATCCTGGTTGTGGTGGATCGTTTATCAAAGTATGACACCTTCATCCCAACTTCTAAGGAGTTCTCTACAGAGAAGACTACATAATTATAAAGCATGTGGTGAAGCACTGAGGAATACCAAAGAGCGTTGTGAGTGATCATGATGCTTGCTTCATGAGCAAATTCTGGTGTGAAGTATTTTAGCTACTTGGCTTTGATTTGCTGTTTTCAACAAGCTTCCATCCACAGACAGATGGGCAAACAGAGCGCATCAACGAGATACTTGAGAGTACCTTAGGCACTTTTTAGTGCCAATTAGAAAAATTAGGAGAAGCTCTTTAACGTGGCACAATTTTGTTACAACCTGCAGAAGAGCGAGTCTTCAAGCTATAACCCATTCAAGATAGCCACGAAGCAGCAACCACTGACCCCACACACTCTTGCCGCACAAGAAAAAGGAAGGCCATCTTTCGCCTACCAGTTTTTTCGCGACTGGCACAAGCAGAATGAGTTGGCAAAGGCATTCCTACACAAGGCGACAAAGATAATGAAGAAGTGGGCAGACAAGCATCATCAGCCCGTTGGGTTCCAAGTTGGGGACCAAGTATTGGTGAAGTTATATCCAGGTCGCAAAGGCATCTTCCACGGGCGACACTGCAGACTACTAAGAAAGTATGCATGACCCTTCACCATCACAAAGAAGGTGGACAAGTTGGCGTACAAGTTGGAGTTGCCTCCAGACTTCAAGGTGCACTTGGTGTTTTATGTGTGCAACCTCAAGCAGTTTCATCTAGATGATAGAGATCCGGAACACAATGTGCCACAATGTGCTCCCATCATGCAGAGGGACTCAACAACACAACAGGCCGAGAAGCACCTCAGTTAGATCCCTCTCCACAAGGTCAACTACTTGGGTGAAGCAAAGAAATACTTAGTACAATGGGAGGAAATAGTGGAACCTACGTGGGAGCCAGCTTTTTGGATGAACAACCGCTACCCGGCTGAAGTCTAGGCTTACCATAAAACAGATGGCACCGAGGATGGCACATGATTTGAAGGGGGGAGCAAGTTCCCTTGTGACTTACATTGTAAAATTGTGTTTAGAGTCTGTTTTGTTTTTGTTGAGTCTGATGTAAGTTGTCCGGTTCAGATGAATCAATACCCTGAAGGGGCAGCTCGTATACTTGAACTATAATAGCCTGCGGGCAAAATTGTGAATTAATCAAATGCGTTGAGCTTTCTTTTGTTCACCCTCATTGTGATTGCTTCTTTTGATTGCAATTTTTTTCCCTTTATTCTCTCTTCCTCTCTTACACTCTGATTACAAGCTTTCACGACTGGCAAGCGAGCTGACAAGTGGGCTTGCGACGGTGAGGAAGGACCATCACGTCACACTAGCCTATTGAAAGAAATAGGCCCATGACACTCTCATTTAACAATATAACATTTTTTAGAGTTATCTCCTACTTCACATACTCGGTTTGGGCTCACTATAAGAAAAACATTAATTACCAACAGAAATTTGCAAAAAAAAATAATTCATCACAAATTTGCGATGGATTAGCTAGAGAAAACTAGTTGTCCCTAAAATCGAAATTAGTTACGGAATTAGCGACAAAGAAATTCTGTCTCAAAATCTGTCGCTAATTAACGATGGATTAGAGATGGAAAAATTTTGTCTCAAACTTTATCGCTAATTAACGATGGATTAGCGACAGAAAAATTTTGTCTCAAACTCCATCGCAACTTCGCGACGGATGAGCGACAAATTTTTTTTATCGCTAAGTAGCGATGGATTTTGAGACATAATTTATCCATAGCTAAGTCGTCTTTACTTTTCGATGTAAAATGACCTATCTAGGGTACGAAATTCTCTCTTCTGCTCTCTCTCTCCCATCTTTCACCGATCCATCTCCCTTTCTCTTTCCTCGCTTGATCCCCCTTTGTCGCCTCCCATCCTTCGAGCTGACGCTGGTGACTGAAGCTGTCAGCCACCCCTCCGAACACCAGCATCGTCTCCTTCTTCCCTGCTGCCACCAATGATCACCGACCATCGGCCACCCCCTCTTTAATCGCCGCCATATCACCTTGTTCCCTCAACGACCCCGCCGGTGACCCACCGCTTGTTCCTCTTGCTTCGACAACTCGACTGAAGTCCACCAGTGACCACGTCGATGAGCTCACTTGTTCACTGCCTCTCATACCCTAGTGCCTCCCCCCGTGTCCTTCTTTTCAACCAATCAGTAGGGGGGCCCGCCCCTTGCTGCTGGTCCTTTTCGGCAGTTGGCTCCGCCTCCTTGCCCTTGTTTAAGCAACAACGGCAAGGGATCCACCCCTTGCCTTTGTGTTTGCTCAGCCGGCAGGGGGCTCTGCCCCCTGCCTTTGTTTTCGTTCGATCGACAGGGGGTTCAGCCCCCTGCCTTTGTTCTCTTTTGGCTGGCAGGGAGACTTCGCCCCCTGCTGCTATTGCTTTTTGGTGGGGGGTTGAGCCCCCATCTTTGTTTTCATTCGGTTGGCAGGGCGGAGCCCCCTATCCTTGGTTCTTTCAGTCAGTAGGGGGCGAAGCCACTTCTCCCCCTGTCCACTTTGTTTCTCCGGCCGGCAGGGGCTCTGCCTCCCTATTGTTGTCTTTTTTCATCAGGCAGGGATGGCGAAGCCCCTACTTGAGTGGTTTTTCTGCCGACAGGGGGAGGGGGCTCTACCCTCTGTTGTGTTTCCCTTTCATCAGGCAAGGTGGGGCGAAGCCCCTTGCCTGTGTCTTTGTCTTTGGCTGGTAGCCTGTTTTCTTCTGCTTCTCCCTGTGTTTTTGTCATTGGTTGACAAGAGTAATGTGTATTGCATGTGCGTAGCATAGCAAAATGCACGATGCTTAATGCTAAGCATCACATGCAGCTTAAAATGCCATGCGAAAAAAAACAAGAAAAATGCAAATGCAAATCGGGTAAAAACCCGTGGTGAATAAGTGATGCAAGCACATCACATGTTATTTACTTTCTTGGATGCAACACTTTCCTGCTCACACACTCACTTATTTGTGGATATCTAAGACTGTTTTGTTGAAGTTTGAAGATCATGCTGAGTATGATTTGAATGTATGTGAATAGAAATGCTCTTATTTTTGTAGTTCATAAACCATGCTAGTTATGGTTGTAGTTAGCGGGATATTGGAGTGTGTTTGTTGCAGGTACATGTTTGACATTGTTGTGATATGAATGATTGAATATATTACAATGTTTGACATGACTATTTATGCTTGTATAAAGTTATTTTTTATTTGATTATGCATTTCATGTGAAATTGTATCATGAAACAACAACAACAACAACTACGCCTTCATCCCAAAACAATTGGGGTCAGCGATATGAACCAAAAAAGAAATTCATTTTGGGTCTTCCACATGAATCATTTTCCTCCAATCATTTCTATCCAACGCCATGTCCTCGGTGAGGTTCAAAGCATTCATATCCTTTCCTATCATCTCCATCCAAGTCTTCCTAGGCCTACCCCGACCTCTTTTAACTAATATATTTTCCCATTTCTCCAACCTTCTAACTGGAGCACCATTAGGCCTTCGCCGAATATGTCCAAACCACCGTAAACGATTCTCTCGCATCTTATTTTCAATGGGTGCAACACCTACCTTCTTACGTATCTCTTCGTTCCGAATCTTATCTTTTATTGTATTTCCACACATCCATCTAAGCATCCGCATCTCAGCTACACTCATTTTTTGAATATGATGTCTCTTGGCAGCCCAACATTCCGTACCATATAGTAAAGCGGGTCTAATAGTCGTCCTATAAAACTTTCCCTTCAACCGCAATGGCATTCTACGATCGCACAGCACTCCAGTAGCACTTTTCCATTTCATCCACCCAACCTTTATCCTATGATTTACATCTCCATCAATTTCTCCATACTTTTGAATGATGGATCCCAAATATTTGAAATAATCATTCACCGGTATATCTTGCTCACCAAGCTTCACTACACTCCCATCCCTACTTCGTTGCTTACTAAACCGACATTCCATATATTCAGTCTTACTCTTACTCAACTTAAAACCTCTAGCTTCCAATGTCTGTCTCCATAATTCTAACTTAGCATTAACCCCAGCTCTAGACTCATCAATCAAAACAATATCATCAGCAAACAACATACACCACGGTACATTTTCTTGAATTGATCTCGTAAGCTCATCCATCACTATCGCAAATAGGAAAGGGCTTAAAGCAGATCCTTGATGTAACCCAACCGTTATCGGAAAATTGGTTGTCACCCCTCCACAAGTGCGGACATTGGTTACTACTCCTTCATACATATCTTTAATTATACTAATGTACTTGAGAGAAACACCTTTCTTCATCATTGTCCACCAGAGAACGTCCCTAGGTACTCTATCGTATGCCTTCTCTAAATCAATAAAAACCATATGCAAATCTTTGTTCCTCTCTCTATATCTTTCAATAAGTTGTCTAAGAAGATGTATAGCTTCCATAGTTGATCTTCCAGGTATAAAACCAAATTGATTCTCCGATATCATGACAACCTTCCTCAACCTAGACTCAATCACCCTCTCCCAAAGTTTCATGGTATGACTCATGAGTTTTATACCACGATAGTTTGTGCAATCTTGTATATCACCCTTATTCTTATATAAAGGCACCAAAGTACTCTTCCTCCACTCATTAGGCATCTTATTTGTTCGCCAAATCAAGTTAAAAAGATTTGTCAACCATTCTAAACCTTTCTCTCCCAAGCATTTCCAAGCCTCGATAGGTATACCATCTGGGCCAACTGCCCTTCTTGATTTCATTTTCTTCAAAGCCTCTGCAATTTCTTTCTTTTGAATCTTGCGCATGAAGTCACGATTTATCTCATGAAAAGGAATGGAGAAGTCTCCAAGATCTTGAGCATGACTATCATTAAATAGCTTATCAAAATAATCTTTCCATCTCTCCTTAATCTCCTCATCTTTGACTAAAACCCTTTGCGTTTCATCTTTGATACATCTAACCATACCCAAATCCTTCGATTTCCTATCTCTCATCTTTGCAAGCCTATAAATATCCTTCTCGCCTTCTTTGGTATCCAACTTGTCATAAACCTCCTTATATACCTTAGCCCTCGCGTTTCGAACAACTTTTTTAGCTTCCTTCTTTGCTATCATATACTTCTCCAAATTCTCATTATCACGACTCTTACTTAGATTTCTATAACACTCTCTTTTAACCTTAATAGCTAATTTGACATCCTCGTTCCACCATGATGTATCCTTACCTAGTGGTGCACCGCCTTTAGACTCACCCAATACCTCCTTAGCTACTTTTCTCATACCACCCGCTATCTTATTCCACATTGATTCTGAATCCTCCTCGAGACACCAATCAACTTCCTTAACTACCTGCTCTACAAACATTCCTTGTTTAGCTCCTTTCAGTGCCCACCACTTAATTCTAGGATCTATCCTATGTCTATCCCTTTTGCGGCATTGTCTAATTCTAAGATCTAAAATTAAGACTCTATGTTGTGTAGCTACACTTTCTCCTGGTATAACCTTACAATCGATGCAACAACCCCTATCTCTCTTTCTAAGTAGGAAAAAATCTATCTGACTCGTATTAACCCCACTTTTAAATGTTACTAGGTGAGACTCCCTCTTCCTAAACCAAGTGTTTGCTAAGATCATATCATAGGACAAACAAAAATCTAAAATCCTTTCTCCACTTTCATTTCTTTCTCCTATACCATATCCTCCATGGATATTCTCAAATCCCTCCCTACTAATGCCTACATGTCCATTAAGGTCACCGCCGATGAAAAGCTTTTCTCCATAAGATGTCTCTTGTACTACTCCATCTAAATCTTCCCAAAATTGATGCTTAATGGGATCATCTAAACCTACTTGAGGTGCATAAACACTAATAATATTAATAATATCCGTACCTAATACTAATTTAATAAGTAAAATTCTATCACCCTTCCTACGGACCTCAACTACATTATCTATAAACTGACGACTCATAACAATCCCTACTCCATTCCTATTCCTATTTATTCCTGTATACCAAATCTTATATCCCCAAGGTTCTATCACTTTAGCTTTCTCACCTACCCATTTGGTCTCTTGAAGACATAAAATATCAATCTTTCTCCTACACATAACATCTACTAACTCTACCAACTTACCAGTTAAAGACCCTATGTTCCAAGTGGCTAACCTAATTTTATGGTCTTGGACTAACTTCTTTACCCCCACCCGTCCAACAAAGTGAGGGAACCCTTGCCTATTTGACACCACACCCGGGCGCCGGTGTGACGCGTCGCTTCTGGGCGACGACCTAGCAACCCTTGCACATTTATCACTGCCTCCGGGCCTAGAGAGTACAGCGCGTCGCTCAGTAGGGAACGCCCCAACGAAATTGTATCATGAAAACATGCTTAAAATCAATGTATCGTGTGATATATATATATATATATATATATATATATATATATATATATATATATATATATATATATATATATATATATATCAAATCATTACATCCACCATCAATGCATGATAAATTAGATATTTTCTTCATCATAGCATTATTATGATTCTCTTTTAACTGGTTAAGATAATATCCATAACATCATAGGACAAAATGACTGCAAACCATGAATGGATGTACCGTAGGATAGTTGATAATGAGGTGTCGCTTAAATATATGGATGTTGTTGACAGTTTCATTGAATTTGCAACGGTAAGTGTCAGTACAGTGGATCCCACCGATCGGATTAGGTGCCCCTGTACGATGTGTAAGAACAATCGATTTGTAGAACCGCATGGCATTAAACATCACCTATACAGGAAGGGTTTTTTCAGTGGTTATCAGAATTGGATGCATCATGGTGAAGAATTTTGAAACAATTTTGATGCACGGGTGGATGTGGTGCATAATAATCCATATAAGGATTTGATATTTAATGTCTCATGATCAGAACTAGGTTATGCTATGAGTCCTAGTGATGTACCAACTGAGGTAGAGAAAAAAACAATAAATGATGCAGCTAATAGATTTTATGACTTACTTAGAGATGCTGATGAGCCACTATGGAATGATTATAAGAGTCACAATATCTTGTCTACAGTTCTTCATCTACTGAATTTGAAGTTAGAATATAATTTGAGTCAATCATGTTTCAACCCTCTATGCTCTATTGTGAAGAGTATGTTGCCCAAAGATGAGAAATTGTCATAAAATTTCTACCGTGCTAAGGTTATGGTCAATGCTTTAGGTATGGGGTATCATAAGATAGATGCCTATCCAAATCACTGTATGTTGTATTTCAAAGATCAAAAAAATAGCAGATCATATCTATCATATGGCCATCATCGGTTCAAGCCAAAGACAAGGGGCAATGATAGCACGAGGTCAAAAGAAGTGCCATACAAGTCACTCTGCTACTTTCCTATCAACCCTAGATTGCAATGATTGTATATGTCTTCCAGGACAGCTAAACACATAAGATGACATGCAAATAAAGTTTGACATGATGAAGACAAAATCATGCATCCTGTTGATGTAGAAGCTTGGAAGCACTTTGATCGTACTCATCAGACCTTCGCAATGAAAGTGAGAAATATTAGGCTCGGTTTATGTACAAATAGATTTAATCCATTTGGGATTAGATCAACCCCATACTTGTGTTGGCCAGTATTTGTCATCCTATACAACCTTCCTTCAAGCTTATGTATGAAGCGTCAAAATCTTTTCTTGTCTCTATTGATCCCTGGTCCGACGTCTCCGGGCCAAAATCTTGATGTATATTTAAGACTATTGATTGATGAACTAAAAATATTACGGGATGATGGTGTTCTCACGTACGATACCCACAAAAAACAAAACTTCAATATGAAGGCTACTGTTCTATGGACAATTAGTGACTTCTCTTCATATGGTATATTATCTGGTTGGAGTACACAAGAGAGGTTGACATGTCCGTAGTGCATGGAGGATACTAAATCTTTTAGATTGATGCATGAAAGGAAGTCGTGTTGGTTTGATTGTCACCATCGATTTTTACCCAGCGACCATCCGTTCTGATGACAAAGGAATGTGTTTTGAGCAGGCACAACTGAAATAGAAGGTCCACCTACATGATTGTTTGGCATAGAGATTTTAAGACGATTGTGATACTTTCTATATGAACTGATAGATGCTCGTAGTGCGACGCCCTTCCTTGGATTTGGGAAGGATCATAATTGGACAAAGAAATCTATATTTTGGGAACTACCATATTGGTCGACCTTATTGATACGACATAATTTGGATATGATGCATGTGGAGAAAAATGTGTTTGATAATATGTTCAATCCGATAATGAATGTCAAAGAGAAAATGAAGGATAATCCAAAGCCTTGTATGGATTTAAAAGTAATATATAAAAGACCAGAATTGGAACACTAAGAGTATAATCACTACAAGAATTCTGCGAATTAGTGATAGACGCTATTTGATGATAATCTATCATAAATTCATCGCTAATCTATTTAGCGATGGATTGACGAAGACTTAGCGATGCATAGCGGCTGTTGTAATTTTTTGGTCACTAATTAGCGACAAAACTGATCTGTCGCAACTTTCGTCGCTAATTCATGATGGATTAGTGAATATCATGATCCTTCACTAATTCGTCGCTAAATAAGGACTAATTTGGTTTTGCGACAGATACATATTCGTCGATAATCCATCACTAAAATTTAACGATGAATATGTATTTGTCGCTAAATTTCGTCACCAATTTATTGACAGATTCACGATAGATTATATTTCATTGCAAAACATCGGCTGATTTAGTTTTTGAGACAGATAAATATCCATCCCTAATCCGTCGCTAAATTAGCAATAGATATTATCTGTCGCTAATCCATCACCAATTTTAAAATAAAAAATAAAAATTTGTTTAAAACATAAATATCAAAAAAAAAATTCTCGTTATACAATTTATATAACCTGTGTATAAAAAATAAAGTACACATAAAAAATACATATACAAAGCAGGTGAAACAAATTTAACACAAGTTATAAGTGAAACAAATTTAACAACCCAATATAATCCTCGCCAAGTTCTAATTAGTTACAAGTGAACATATACAAAGAGTTTTGTTTGAAACAAGTACGTGAAATAAATTCAACACATGAATCTAATCATCACCAAGATTTGGAGCATCATCCTTTGTATTGTCTCGATCTGCCTCTTCATCCATACCTCCATCACCTCCTCTACGTTGATCATCTCCAATATCCTACAAGAGAACCGAAATATTAGTATTGATAAACAAAATATAATGAAATAAATTATATGCAATGCACCTAGTCTAAGGCAATCAAAGTAACATGGTTGAATGACACATAGACTATCAATAAAGTGAAGAACATTAACAGACTTTAGATATGTGTTCTAAGGCTGACAAAAAAAAATCATAGTGATTCAATCATGCAGATAAGTATTCTAAGGATGTCAAAAAAATGTCATAGAGATTCAAGCATGCATATATGGTTTATAAGGCTGTCAAATAAATGTGTTATATATCACAATCATGCATATATGTGTTATAAGGTAGTAAAAAAACTTTCATAGTGATGAAATCATGCTTATATGTGTTCTAAGGTTGTCAAAAAACTTTCATAGTGATTCAATCATGCATATATATGTTATAAGGCAGTCAAATTTTTTTTATAGTGATGAAATCATACTTATATGTGTTCTAAGGTTGTAAAAAAAGTTTCATAGTAATTCAATTATGCATATATGTATTATAAGACAGTAAAAAAACTTTCATAGTGATGAAATCATGCTTATATGTGTTCTAAGGTTGTCAAGAAAATGTCATAATGATTCAAGCATGCATATGTGTTATAAGGCTGTCAAATAAATGTGTTATGTATCACAATCATGCATATATGTGTTATAAGGCAGTAAAATTTTTTTGATGAAATCATGCTTATATGTGTTTTAAGGTTGTAAAAAAACTTTCATAGTGATTCAATCATGCATATATGTGTTATAAGGTAGCCAAAAAATTTCATAGTGATGAAATCATGCTTATATGTGTTCTAAGGTTATCAAAAAACTTTCATAGTGATTCAATCATGCATATATGTGTTATAAGGCAGCCAAAAAACTTTCATAGTGATTCAATCAAGCATATATGTGTTATAAGGTTGACAAAATTTTTTTATAGTTATTCAATCATGTAGATATGTGTTCTAAGGTTGTCAAAAAAATGTGATAGTGATTCAAGCATGCATATAGGGTTTGTAAGACTGTCAAATAAATGTGTTATGTATCACAATCATGCATATATGTGTTATAAGGTAGTAAAAAAACTTTCATAGTGATGAAATCATGCTTATATGTGTTCTAAGGTTGTCAAAAAACTTTTATAGTGATCACTCATGCATATATGTGTTATAAGGCAGTCAAAAATTTTTTATAGTGATGAAATCATACTCATATGTGTTCTAAGATTGTCAAAAAACTTTTATAGTAAGTCAATCATGCATATATGTGTTATAAGGAAGTCAAAAAAATGTCATAGTGATTCAAGCATGCATATATGTGTTATAAAGTTTTCAAATAAATGTTTTATGTATCACAATCATGCATATATGTGTTATAAGGCAGTCAAAAAACTTTCAAAGTGATGAAATCATGCTTATATGTGTTCTCAGGTTGTTAAAAAACTTTCACAGTGATTCAATCATGCATATATGTGTTATAAGGCAGTCAAAAATTTTTATAGTAATGAAATCATGCTTATATGTGTTCTAAGGATGTCAAAAAACTTTCATTGTGATTTAATCATTCATATATGTGTTATAAGGCAGTAAAAAAACTTTTATAGTGATGAAATCATGCTTATATGTGTTCTAAGGTTGTCAAAAAACTTTCATAGTGATTCAATCATGCATATATGTCTTATAAGGCAGTAAAAAAACTTTCATAGTGATGAAATCATGCTTATATATGTTCTAAGGTTGTCAAAAACCTTTCATAGTGATTCAATCATGCATATATGTGTTATAAGGCAGTCAAAAGACTTTTATAGTGATGAAATCATACTTATAGGTGTTCTACGGTTGTAAAAAACCTTTCATAGTAATTCAATAATGCATATATGTGTTATAAGGCAACCAATTTTTTTTATAGTGATGAGATCATGCTTATATGTATTCTAAGGTTGTCTAAAAAATTTTATAGTGATTCAATCATGCATACACGTGTTCTAATGCTATTAATAAAAATTCATAGTGATTCAATCCTGCATATACTAGCTTGAAATCTAACGACATGAAACAAATGACATGAAACTTTATACCTGACAGGCACCGGAGCTCATGTTGAATGCAGACGAAGTTCTTCTGTCCCGAAAAATGTTGCACAACTCATTATGGACATGGTTGAAAATGACTTCATGTAAAAAGTCATGCATTGTGTCCTGAAGAAGCTGACGGACACCATATCAAGAAACAATAGGGTCAATTGGATTGCGGGAGTTGATGCTGGAGGGAGAACTCTGAGAGCCCTGACTGTAGGAGGCAAGGATTGGTGTGGTGTTCATGTTAATGTCAAACCCGAACATACGACCCTATAAAGTAATGCTGAGTGGAGTCATCATCATATCTCTCTACCATCTGTTGCTTGTATGACTCCTATAAAGTAATGATTATAATATGAATTAATAATTAAGAATTATAATATTTATGATACTGTAATTCATGGTAATTTATATATTATAATGTTTATTAATACAATAAATATATACCATTGTTGCTCTCGCCTTCTTTGATACAAACTTTTCTGTGCTCTTATGTTTATGTGTTTCAATAAATATAGCCTTGTAAGGCATAATGCATCCTTTTTCGGCTTCCTGCAAGGTTAAATGATAAAAAATTAATTAAAAAGTATGCAGAAATACTTATAAATTTGACAATATATATTGATGAGTTACCATTTTCTTCTGGTGGCTCCCAAAAGTCTTAGATCCACCTGTGTATAGATGGGCATCATGCATCTTCACTCGGTTTTGTGCAGACTTTGCTGAGCGGTTTTGAAATTCATGGCTCACTCACTTGTCGCACATTATATCTCAATAATCTATCATGATAGTAGATGGGTCATGGCCCTTCCACTGCAGTAGATCATCTATCTCACCAGCTGGTTTTTTGTTGCAGTCTTCATATTATGCAGCATATCGGCAAATCGACTGCCAGCCACCGTTTGCCACACTAGCCTCACGTCCTACTCCTCCTTCACAGTCGCGAAGCGATTCAAAGACTACAAATAATTTTAGAAAGTTAGTACACATAACTATAACAAAAAATTAAATATGAAACACATTAGCTATGATAAACGATTGTATACCATGAATGAGAACCATAATCAGTCCAACACCTCCTTCGAGTACTCTTTCCATTGAGCGACCGGTCCTGAAAGATGCTAAACTAGTGACTTCTTAATTTCTCGTATTACTTCTTGTGGCTCGAACCTCGTGCTGCACATGAATTGGTACACATTAACAATTGACTATCGATATACACTATTAATAAGATAAGTATTGGACATGTGACAATCAAATACTTATGGTCGACTATCGATATATACTATTTGAATGAGTCATCGTGTGTCAGACTGAAAAGACCCTGCATTCGGCGTTGTCTCGTGATGTGTATGAGTAGCTGGTGTAAATGGGTCATGTGCAGACGAAACATCCTCTATAGAACAATGAGTTAGAAATTCACATAATGCATATTTAAACTAATCAAATATATAATTATTTAAATGATATACCTATCAAAGCATTACGTGAAGATGAAGGCTGAGACTGACTATCATTGAGCTGGGATCCTATAAAGATGATGAACAAGTAACAATTTTTATAACAAATTATAAGCAAAAACATAATGAATTCCTATATTTAAACATAATACAAAGACATCTACCTAAAGATGTCCCACGGCCTCCACTTGGTCCTTGACCACTGGATGCTCGATCACTGTGACCTCCACAAACCATATTCTAACAAATAAAGATGTTATTTAGATCAGTTAGATAACTCATGATCTTAGCATGAACATGACATATGCATGAAATGTAAAGATTTAAAGGTCCTACATGAATCAGTTTTATAACTATGCATGAATTGTGTATGTACTTGCTAAGTATGCATGAAATGTAACATGATATGCAATTTCGTCAACATAGATACATAATCAAATAAAAAATAACTTCATGCAAGCATGCATACAGTCACATCAAACATGTCAATACATTCAATTCATTCATATCACAACAATGTCAAACATGTACCTATTGCAAATACACTATAATATCTCGCTAACTACAACCATGACTAGCATGGTCTCCGAACTGCAAACATAAGAGCATATGAGAAAGTGATGTGATATGTATTACAAGAAGTATTTCATTAGCTCGAGTATGCTTCATCATCACTTGTTTAACTTTCATATTCTTCTTCTTCCTCCTCCTCTTCGTCCTCTTCGTCTTTTTCTTCATTGGGTGCCCATCTATTTGGTATATCATTTGGATCATATTCTTCCATACGTGTGCCATCGGACAATGGAGATGTGACTTGCAAACAAAGTGTGACATCATGACCATAAGAGAAGTCATACAAATTATTGGATTGATAGTAATCACCCTCTTCAGCAATCTTGTCTTCTTGTAACTGATCATACTCGAGGTATAGTTTAGACTTCACCTTGCAAACCACCCACCATTTATTTTTATCTGACTTCCTTGTATTCGGATATGAAGTATAGTAAACTTGTTGAGCTTGCGATGCTAATATGAATGGTTCATATGTTTCAAACCTTGATTTATGATTCACTTCCACAATGCCTGAGGCTTTGTCGACTCTTGTTGTTGTGGGATCAAACCAATGACACGTGAATATAGTTATCGTGTTATTTATGCGTAAGTAAGTTAACTCCATTATTTCTTCAATAATACCATAGTGGTCAAGTTTATTTTCATCGTAATTACTATCCTTGACATACACACCACTATTCATCATTGACTTATTTACATCGTAGTCTTTTGTATGAAATCGATAACCATTTATGATGTACCCGTTGTAACATTGCACAACTTTGGTCAGACCATTTTGTAAATTACATATTCCTTGCTCATTAACACCACCATGGCGGACCTACAAGCATAAATAATAACTGTAATTACGACCAATTAAGTAACATATTGTTGTTTACACGAAAAGAATGCATGTCATTATCCTTACCAACTCTTTCAACCATGCCCCAAACTTATTTTTACATTCTTTTTGTACTTCTGAATTAGTGAGATGTGAAAGTTCTCTTCGCAACTCAAGATCAAATCGTCTGCACTTAACAAATAATTATATTACTGAACCATGTACGTACGTAGAGCACTTAGTGTAACATATTATGTATACTTACTTGATGTAGGGGTCGATCGCTGAGCAATTAAAAATGATATAGATTTGTGATGCGTCTTACTCTTGCTCTTCCAAGAGTCTTGACCGGCAACTGCCAAAGGCATGTCCAAGTGGTTTAAATATTCATAGTTTGTCAGCCATAACAACTTATTTTTTATCATTATTATGAGGTGGGCAAGTGTAACATGTTGGAATGTGAGGTTCAAAATACATAGATGAAAAATTTAAAATCTCTTCTAAAGTGTACGCCTCACAAATTGAACCCTCTACTCTTGCTTTATTTCAAACCTTTTTTTTTGAGGTCAAACATGCATCTGTCAATAATAAATATCTCGTAATACAATAAATTCCTAATAGCATTAGAGAGAAAAAAATATATATATCATTCAAATGGGTACATCCACCGATATTGTAAAGGACCACCAACCCTAAGTTCATATGGCAAATGTATGATCACATGTTTCATAACATCAAAAAATACTAGCAGAAATATCTTTTCTAGCTGACAAATAGTAGTGACGACAGAATCTTCAAGATTTTTACCTCAGTTACTACAACTTTTGATGCACACAATGTTATAAAAAATTTACTCAACTCGGATAATACCCCCATATAGATTTGTCTAACATATCATGGAATGCTAGGAGAATCAATTGTTGCATAATGACATGACAATCATGGCTCTTCAACCCATATAATTGTCCCTCATCTATCTTCACAGTTCGAGCAATGTTAGAGACGTGTCCATCGGGAAATCTCAACTATCTCAACCACTGACATATCTGCTTTACTTGATCTGGTCCAAGCACATACCTTGCCTTTGGTTTCAGTACTTTGCCATTGTACCCTTGGAGTTTCAATTTTGGTCTTTTACATATTACTTTTAAATCCGTATGGGCCTTCGAATTATCTTTTATTTTCCTTTAGACATTCATTATCGTATTGAACACATTATCAAACACATTTTTTTCCACATGCATCACATCCAAATTATGTCGTATCAATAAGGTATGCCAATACAGTAGTTCTCAAAATATAGATTTCTTTGTCCAATTATGATCCTTCCCAAATCCAATGAAGGGTGTCGCACTACGGGCATCTGTCAGTTCATATGGAAAGTATTACAATCGTCTTACAATCTCTATGCCAGACAACCGTGTAGGTGGACCTTCTATTTCAGTTGTGCCTTCTCGAAACACATTCCTTTATTGTCGGAACGGATGGTCGTTGGGTAGAAATCGATAGTGACAATCAAACCAACATGGTTTCCTTCAATGCGTCAATCTAAAAGATTTTGTATCCTTCATGCATTACAAACATGACGACCTCCCACGTATGCTCCAATCAAATAACATACCATATGCAGGGAAGTCACTAATTATCCATAGAACAACCTTTATATTAAAGTTTTGTTCTTTGTGGGCATCATACGTGAAAACACCGTCATCCCACAATATTTTCAGTTCATCAATCAATGACCTTAAATATACATCAAGATTTCGGCTCGGAGACGTCAGACCAGGGATCAATAGAGATAAGAAAAGATTTTGACGCTTCATACAGAAGCTTGGAGGAAGGTTGTATGGGGGTGACAAATACTGGCTAACACAAGTATGACTTGATCTACCCCCAAATGGATTAAATCCATCTATACATAAACCGAGTCTAACATTTCTCACTTCCATTGCGAAGGTCTGATGAGTATGGTCAAAGTGCTTCCATGCATCCTACGTCAATAGGATGCATGATCTTGTCTTAATCATGTCAAACTTTATTTGTATGCCATCTCATGTGTTTAGATGTCCTCGAAGACATATACAATCGTTGCAATCTAGGAGTGAGAGGGAAGTAGCAGAGTGACTTGTATGGCACTTTTTTTGACCTCGTGCTAGCATTGCCTCTTGTCTTTGGCTTGAACCGAGGATGCTCACATGACGGACATGATCTGTTATTTTCTTGATCATTGAAATACAACATACAGTGATTTGGACAAGCATCTATCTTTTGATACCTCATACCTATAGCATACCTTCGCACAGTAGAAATTTTGTGGCAATTTCCCATTTTTGGGCAATATAGTCTTTACATTAGAGTACAAACGGTCAAAACATGATTGACTCAAATTATACTTTGACTTCAGATTTAGTAGTTGAAGAACTGCAGACAAGATAATGTGACACTCGCAATCATTCCATAGTAGTCCATCAACATCTCTAAGTAAGTCATAAAATCTACTATTTGCATCGTTTGCTGCTTTTTTCTCTACCCCAGTTGGTATATTAATAGGACTCATAGCACAACCCAGTTCTGGTCCTGCAACATCAAATATCAAATCCACATATGGATTATCGTGCACCACATCCACTTGTGCATTAAAATTATTTCAAAATTCCTCACCATGAAGTGTCCAATTTTGAGAACGACTCACAAAACCCTTCTTGTATAGGTGATGTCTAACACCATGAGGTTTTAAAAATTGATTGTTTTTACACATCGTGCAGGGGCACCTGATCCGACCGATGAGATCCACTGTACTGACACTTGCCGTTGCAAATTTAATAAAACTGTCAACACCATCCATATATTCAAGCGACACCTTATTATCAACTATCCTACAGTATATCCATTCACGGTTTGCAGTCATTTTATCCTATAATGTTACAAATATTATCTTCACCAGTTAAAAGAGAATCATAATAATGCTATAATGAAGAAAATATCTAATTTATCATGCATTGATGGTTGATGTAATGATTTGATATATATATATATAATAATTGATTTCTCCTTTTTGGTTTTCTATAATTTTTGTTTGGTGAGCAATTTTTTTGTTTCAGTTAATGAGTAATTTTTCTTTCCCTCTCTACTACAAACATGCTTAACATAAAATGCAATTCAATGAACTATTATGCATGCATTGATAATTCAATATTTTCGTGTATAACACCATCACATTATATTTACATACATCACAAGGATATTTAGAAAGATGAAATCACATTCACAAACATGATACATTCAATTTAAGCATATTTTCATGATACAATTTTACATGGAATGCATAATCAAATCGAAAATAACTTCATGCAAGCATGAATAGTCATGTCAAATATTGCAATACATTCAATCATTCATATCACAACAATATCAAACATGTACCTACAACAAACACACTCCAATATCTCGCTAACTACTACCATGGAATCCGAACTACAAAAATAAGAACACTTCTATTCTCATATATTCAAATCATGCCTAGCATGATCTCCAAACTCCAACAAAACAATCCTAGATATCCACAACTAAGTGAGTGTGTGAGCAAGAAAGTGTTGCATCCAAGAAAGTAAATAACATGTGATGCACTTGCATCACATACTCACCATGGGTATTTACCCAATTTGCATGCTTTTGCATTTGCATTTTTTTGTTTCTTTTCGCATGACATTTTAAGTTGCATGCGATGCTTAGCATTAAGCATCACACATTTTGCTCTGCTACGCACCTGCAATTCATATTTATATACGAGATCAAGGTACACATTTTGCTTAGCATTCTTGTATCCACTTTTCCCTATCTTGGGGGTTTCAAGGGTTGCACACGTCTCGAGTATACGAGCTAAAGGTCTCAGACTACGGGGTGCATGCGGCTCCATCATGCGAGCTACAATGGCACAATATATTAGCAAGCTAAATAATAAAAATGAAAGAAGAAGAAGGGATAGGGGACATACCCTTGTCGGACAGGGAAATGAAAAGGGGCAAGGGGCGAAGCCCTCGTGCCAGAAACCCAAAGGCAGCAGAATGCCTCGCCCCTGCTTGCCGAAGGGATAACAGAGGCAGGGGCTAGACCCCTGCCAATTTGACCAAGCCAATGGTAGGGGCTTCTCCCTTGCCTGACAGAATACAGAGAGGTAGGGGCGAAGCCTCTGCCTGTTGGAACTTTAAAATGGCAGGGGCTTTGCCTCTGCCTGACAAAAACTTAAGATAAACGACCAGGATAGGATGCCCGACGAGGTTGCCAGAGAGGGTGGGTAGGGTTGCCGGCGAGCTGCAGGCCAACACGAGGATGGAGAAGAGAGATGAGAGACAATAAGAAAGAAGATAAAGAAGAAGACAACAGAGAGGGGGGAAGATAACACCTGAGAGGGCCGGACACAGAGTGGGGGTCGCCGGCGTTGGGTGGACAGAATACGGTGAGCTGGAAAGAGGGCTCATCTGAGGGAAATGAGTGACTGAGGGGGAATGACAAAGAGAGGAGAATGGGAGGTGGCCAGCGAGGTCTTCCGAGGGAGTTGTCGGTGGGTCACCGGAGAGCGGGGGCAGAGATGGTGAGCAGTGCGGGGGCGGTCGGCAGAAGAGAGAGAGAGAGAGAGAGAGAGAGAGAGAGAGAGAGCAGGTTTGCGAAGTTAATTTCGTGTCCTAGATGGGTTATTTTACATCGAAAATTAGCGATAGAAAATTTTTGTCTCAAAATCCTTCGCTAATTAGCGACGAAAAAATTCTATCATGCATTCATCGCAAAGTTGTGACGGAGTTTAAGACGAAACATTTTTGTCGCTAATTAGTGATGGATTTTGAGATAAAAAAATTTCGTCACAAATTCTGCAACTAATTCTAATTTTAGGGATGACTTATTTTCTCTGGTTAATCTGTCACAAAATTACGATAAATTATTTTCATCACAA
The DNA here is from genome assembly GCF_984573655.1 of Nuphar pumila. NCBI lineage: Eukaryota > Viridiplantae > Streptophyta > Magnoliopsida > Nymphaeales > Nymphaeaceae > Nuphar > Nuphar pumila. Next base: position 32,836,220 of record NC_143255.1, read on the forward strand.
ATTTATGTCGCTAATTAATGTTTTCTTGTAGTGAATGGTAAAGTACTGAAACCAAAGGCAAGGTACGTGCTTGGACCAGATCAAGTAAAGTAGGTATGTCAGTGGTTGAGATAATTGATATATCCAGATGGATACATCTCTAATATTGCTCGGGCTATGAAGATAGACGCGAGACAATTATATGAGTTGAAGAGCCATGACTGTCATGTCATCATGCAACAGTTGATTCTCTTAGCATTTCATGATATGTTAGACAAACCTATATGGAGGGTATTATCCGAGTTGAGTTGATTTTTTAGAACATTGTGTGCATCAGAAGTTGTAGTAACCGAAGTAAAGAATTTTAAGGATTCTGTCATCACTACTATTTATCAGCTAAAGAAGATATTTCTGCCAACATTTTTCGACGTTATGGAACATGTGATCATACACTTGCCATATGAACTTAAGGTTGGTGGTCTTGTACAATATCGGTGGATGTACCCATTTAAAAGATATATTTTTATTTTTATTTTTCTCCCTAATGATATTGAGAATTTATTATATCATGAGATGTATATTGTTGACAAATGTATGTTTGACCTAAAAAAAAAAAGGTTCGGAATAAAGCAAGAGTGGAGGGTTCAATTTGTGAGGCATACACTTTAGAAGAGATTTTAAATTTCTCATCTATGTACTTTGAGCCTCACATTCCAACATGTTACACTTGCCCACCTCGTAATGATGATATAAAACAAGTTATTGTGACTGACAAACTATTGATATTTAAACCACTTAGGAATGCCTTTGGTAGTTGCCGGTCAAGACTCTTGGAAAATCGAGAGCAAGACACAACACAAATCTATATCCTTTTTAATTGCTCAAAGATAGACCCCTGCATCGAGTAAGTATACATAATATGTTACACTAAGTTCTCTACGTATATGATTCGGTAATATAATTATTTGTTAAGTGTAGACGATTTGATCTGGAGTTGTGAAGAGAACTTTCACATCTCACTGATTCAAAAGTACAGAAAGAACGTGAAAATTGGTTTGGGGCATGGTTGAAAGACTTGGTAAGGACAACGACATGTATTCTTTCCATGTAAACAACAATATGTTACTTAATTGGTCGTGTTTACAGTCATTGTTTATGCTTGTAGGTCCACCATAGTGATGTTAATGACCAAAGAATATGTGATTTACAAAATGGTCCAACCAAAGTTGTATAATGTTACAACGGGTACATCATAAATAGTTATCAATTCCATATAAAAGACTACGATGTAAACAAGTCAATGATGAATAGTAGCGTGTGTGTCAAAGGTAGCAATTACGGTGAAAATGAACTTGACTACTACGGTGTTATTAAAGAAATAATGGAGTTGACTTACTTAGGCATAAATAACACGATAACTTTAGTCAAGTGTCATTGGTTTGATCCCACAACAACAAGAGTCGACAAAGCCTCAAGCATTGTGGAGGTAAATCATAAATCAAGGTTTGGAACATATGAACAATTCATATTAGCATCGCAAGCTCAACAAGTTTACTATACTTCAAATTTGAATACAAGGAAGTCAGATAAAAATGAATGGTGGGCGGTTTGTAAGGCGAAGTCTAAACTATACCCCAAGTATGATCAGTTATAGGAAGACAAGATTGTTGAAGAGGGTGATTACTATCAATCAGATGATATATATGACTTCTCTTATGGTTACGATGTCACACATAGTTTGCATATCACATCTTCATTGTCCGATGACACACATATGGAAGAATGCGATTCAAATGATATACCAAGTGGATGGCCGCTCAATGAAGAAGAAGAAGATGAAGAGGAGGAGAAGGAAGAAGAAGAATATGAAAGTCAAAGAAGTGATGAGGAAGCATACTTGAGCTAGTGAAATATATCTTGTAATACATACCCCATCACTTTTTCATATGTACCATCTATTTTAACATTATATCTTGCATATCATGTTATATTACATGCATACTTAGCATGTACATGCACAATTCATGCATAGTTATAAAACTGATTCATGTAGGACCTTTAAATTTTATATTTCATGCATATGTCATGTCCATGCTAAGATCAAAAGTTATGTAACTGATCCAAATAACATTTTTATTTGTTAGAATGTGATTCGTGGAGGTCATAGTGGTTGAGTACCCAGTGGTCGAAGACCAAGTAGAGGCTGTGGGACAACATTAGGTAGATATCTTTGTATTATATTTAAATATAGGCATTCATTATATTTTTTGCTTATATGTTCATATAAAAATTGTTACTTGTTAATCGTCTTTATAGGATCCCAGCTCAGTGATAGCTAGTCTCAGCCTTCGTCTTCACGTAATGCTTTGATAGGTATATCATCTAAATAATTATATACTTGATTAGTTTAAATGTGCATTGTGTGAATTTCTAACTCATTGTTCTATAGAAAATGTTTCGCCTGTACATGACCTACCTACACCAGCTACTCATACACATCACGAGACAACGCCAGATGTTGGGTCTTCTCAGTATGATATACAATGACTCATTGAAATAATGTATATCGATAGTCGACCGTAAGTATTTCATTATCACTTATCCAATACTTATCTTATAAATAGTGTATATTGATAGTCGATTGTTAATATGTATCAATTCATATGCAGCACGAGGTTCGAGCCACAAGAAGTAATTCAAAAAAATAGAAAGTCACTAGTTCAACATCTTCTAGGATCGATCGCATAATGGAAAAAGTACCCGAAGGAGGTGTTGGATAGATTATGGTTCTTATTCATGGTATATAATCGTTTATCATAGCTAATGTGTTTCATATTTAATTTTTTGTTATAGTTATGTGTACTAACTTTCTAAAATTATTTGTAGGCTTCAAATCGCTTCGCGACTACAAAGGATGAGTATGAAGCAAGGCTAGTGTGGCAAAAGGTGGCTGCCAGTCGATTTGCCGACATACTTCACAATATAAAGACTGCAACAATAAAAGCAACTGGTGGGATAGATGATCCATTGTAGTGGAAGGGTCATGACCCTTCTACTATCAGGTCAGATTATTGAGATGCAATGTGAAACAAGTAGGCTAGCCATGAATTTTGAAACTGCTTAGCAAAGGCTACACAAAACTGAACGAAGATGCTCAATGCCCATTTACACAAAGATGGTTTTAAGACTTTTGGGAGCCACCAGAAGAAAATGGTAACTCATTAATATATATATATATATATATATATATATATATTCAAATTTATAAGTATTTCTGCATACTTTTTAATTGATTTTTTTATCATTTAACCTTGCAAAAAGCTGAAAAAGGAGTCATTGTATCTTACAAGAATGTGTTTTTTGAAACACACTAACGTAAGAGCATGAGAGAGTTTGTATAAGAGAAGGCGAAAGCGACCAAGGTATATATTTATTGTATTAATAGACATTGTAATATATAAGTTACCATGAATTACATTATTATAAAAATTGTAATTCTTAATTATTAATTCATATTGTAATCATTAATTTGTAGGAGTCATACAAGCAGCAGATGGTTGAGCGATATGATGATGACTCCACTCAGCATCTGTCTTTTGATCCTGCAACATAGGTGACTGCAACCAGTGAACCCAAAAAAGGTCGTGTGTTCGGGTTTGGGAGTAATATGAACACCACAGCAGTCTTTGCCTCCTCCAGCCAAGGCTCTCAAATTTCTCCTGCCAGCATCAACTCCCAGCGTCCAATTGACCCCGCTATTTCTTGGGATGGTGTCCGCCAGCTTCTTCAGGACACAATGCGTGACTTTTTACATAAAGTCATTCCCAACCTTGTCTATAATGAGTTATGCTACTTTTTTTGGGACAGGGGAACTTTGTCTGCCTTCAACATGAGCACCGGTGTCCGTCAGGTATAAAGTTTTATGTCGTTAGATTTTAATACGTATATGCATGATTGAATACGTATATACATGATTGAATCACTATGAAATTTTATTGATAGCATTTGAAGACATGTATGCATGATTGAAACACTATAAAATATTTTTGACAACCTTAAAACATATATATGCATGATTGAATCATTATAAATTTTTTTGACAGCCTTAGAACACATATATAAATGTTTGAATCAGTATAAAATTTTTTTTAACAACCTTAGAACACATATATGAATGATTGAATCACTATGAAAGTTTTTTGACTGCCTTATAACACATATATGCATGATTGAATCACTATGAAAGTTTTTTGACAACCTTAGAACACATATAAGTATGATTTCATCACTATGATTTTTTTGACAACCTTAGAACCCATATATGCATGATTGAATCACTACAAATTTTTTTTGGCAGCATTAGAACATATATATGCATGACTGAATCATTATAATTTCTTTTGATAACCTTAGAACACATATATGCATGATTGAATCACTATAAATTTTTTTTGACAACCTTAGACCACATATATGTATGATTGAATCACTATAAATCTTATTTGACAACCTTAGAACACATATATGCATGATTGAATCACTGTAAATTTTTTTGACACCTTTAGAACACATATATGTTTGATTGAATCACTATACAATTTTTATGACTGGCTTAGAACATATATATGCATGATTGAATCATTATGACTTTTTTCTGACAACCTTAGAACACATATATGCATGATTAAATCACTATAAAATTTTTTTGACAACCTTAGACCACATATATGTATGATTGAATCACTATAATTTTTTTTGACACCTTTTGAACATATATATGCATGATTGAATCACTATAAATTTTTTATGACACCCTTAGAACACATATATGCATGATAGATTCACTATATAATTTTTATGACGGCCTTAGAACACATATATGTATGATTTAATCACTATGGATTTTATTTAACAACCTTAGAATACATATATGCATGATTGAATCACTATGATTTTTTTTTTGACAACCTTAGAACACATATATGCATGTTTGAATCACTATAATTTTTTTTGACACCTTTTGAACACATATATGGATGATTAAATCACTATAAAATTTTTATGACACCCTTAGAACATATATATGCATGATTGAATCACTATGATTTTTTTTTACAACGTTAGAACAAATATATGCATGATTGAATCACTATGTAATTTTTTTGACAACCTTACAACAGATATATGCATGATAGAATCACTATGAACTTTTATTGATAGCCTTAGAACATATATATGCATGATTTTATCACTATAAAATTTATTTGTCAGCCTTAAAAAACATATATGCATGCTTGAATCACTATGACATTTTTTTGACAACCTTAGAACACATATCTGCATCATTGAATCACTATGAATTTTTTTTGTCAGCCTTAGAACAAATATATAAATAATTGAATCAGTATGAAATTTTTTTGACAGCCTTAGAACACATATATGCATGATTTAATCACTATGAAATTTTTTGACTGCCTTATAATATATATATGCATGATTGAATCACTATGAAAGTTTTTTGACAACCTTAGAACACATTTAAGCATGATTTCATCACTATGATTTTTTTTTGACAACCGCTGAATTTTGTTAATGTCCTTCACTTTATTGTTAGTCTAAGTGTCATTCAGTCATGTTACTTTGATTGCGTTAGATTAAGTACATTGCATATAATTTATTTTATTATATTTTGTTTATCAATACTAACATTTTGATTCTCTTGTAGGATGCTAGAGATGATCAGCGTAGAGGAGCTGATGGAGGCATGGATGGATGGGCAGATCAAGACAATGAAGATGATGATGCTCCGAATCTTGGCGATGATTAGCTTTATGTGTTGAATTTGTTTTACGTACTTGTTGTTTCAAACAAAACTCTTTGTATATGTTCACTTGTAACTAATTAGAACTTGGTGAGGATTATACTGGGTTGTTAAATTTATTTCACTTATAACTTATGTTAAATTTGTTTTACCTACTTTGTATATATATATTTTATGTGTACTTTGTTTTTTATACACAGGTTATATAAATTGTATAATGAGAAACTTTTTTGATATTTATATTTCAAACAAAATTGTTTTATTTTTTATTTTTTTTGCTACGGATTAGCGACAGATATTATCCATCGCTAATATTCAGTGATGGATTTTTCGAAGAAATTTAGTCACAAAATGGGAAAGGTATTTGGCGATGAATAATATCCTTCACCAATTTAGCGACAGATTAGGGACGAATATTTATCTGTCTCAAAAATTGAATCAGCCAATGTTTTGCGATGAAATGTAATCCATTGCTAATCAGTCACTGAATTAGCGACGAATATTAGAGATAGATACATATTCGTTGTTCAATTTTAGCGATGGAATAACAACGGATATGTATCTGTCGCAAAACCAAATCAGTGCTTATTTAGCGACGGATCATGACATTCGCTAATCCGTCACGAATTAGCGATGGAAGTAACGACAGATCTGTTCTGTCGCTAATTAGCAACCAAGAAATCACGACGAACGCTATCCATCGCTAAGCTATCGTCAATCCATTGCTAAACAGTTCAACGACGGATTTGCGATGGATTAGCATCAGATAGCGTCCGTCGTTAATCCGCATAATTCTTGTAGTGGCTTGGTCGTTAATGTGAAAAGTTTTGGCCCGATGATGGAGCACATCAACATTCCAGCATATTTTACTGTGGCCTGCCGGGCCTTTCTTGAATTTGGGTATGCTATGTCAATGCCCTGCCCCAATTGTTTATAAAGTTCGGTTTGGGCTTGGTCGTTAATGTGAAAAGTTTTGGCCCGATGATGGACCCAGTGTAGAATAGAATAGATTTGAGGTTGGGTCAAATTCACAGGTGAAGTGAGTCGGATCGATAGGACCATGGTTACAGTCGGGATAAATAGATCCCGATTACAAAATTTGGATCCCAGATCCATTCCCAGAATACCCACACTCTCCATACAATGTGGATCCCATGATCCAATCGAATCCCTAGCCCAGTTATATTAATGGTTTTTTTTCAGCTTCAAATGGCTCTTCTGAATTCAGAGATGAGGTCCAATGAGCTCGACCCTGAGAAAGCCTCCAGTCCATCTGGCTAGTTTGTAATAGGTGGATCTAGAGCCGGGATCTAGACTAGGTTTAATTTAGCAACTTGCTTTGAATTTTTTTTGGGATGCAATAGGAAAGCCTAAGCTAAAATCATAGAATCTCAATATGTACACATAGGGTCTTTATGGCTAAAGATAGGTGGATTGATCCATATTTATGGCATTTTTTGTGGACTTTGGATACCAAGATCCATATCCAAATATTGAATTGGGTATGTCTTCCTGCATGATTGATTGAATTTTGATAAAGATTCACCTGATCGGCTAGTACTTATAGGTTTGAATTTGATTGGTTATTTCTGTAGCCCTGATTGGCTAGTTGGTGATGGACATTATCTGACGAATTAGCTTAATACATGTCTAATCTATTGGAGATAATCTCTAATGAGTTTTTAGAGTTTTGGTGTGGTTTTGTAATTTCTAGGGGTCTATGATACACATCCTTTTCATGTGAAATGAGTCCAACAAGGTAAAACAACCATGACAACAACACGGTTTATTATCAAAGCGCTAGAACTGTTTTAGTCATAACTTTTGATCTCGAGGTGGGGTTTGAGCAAATTTTGTTGCATTAGAACGTTGACATCTTAAGCTTTAATCTATTTTATTGGCAAAAACCTAAAAAAGATATTTTGATACTAAAAATTATGTTCAAAGTGGGGTTCGATAAAATTAGGTATGTCGGCCAACCAGCTCAACTTGTTTTGACAATAACTTTTATATATCCAATTAAAAACTGATATCTTGTAGTTTACTTTTTCTTTTGACTTGAAAGCCATGTTTTTGGAACAAAAAAGCGTACTTGCACCCAAATCTATCTTATTTTGAACTCGTAGCACAATAATTAAGGAGAATGATCCGTGTTTTGGTTTCCAAGACGCCCAATGGTCAAAATTAAGGTGTACATGGCTTAGGCATAGGCCTGATCCTAAAAAGAGGGCTTTATTACACAAGTAATTGGATGAAACAGCTTTTACAGGAAAATGATCAGGACAAATTTTCAGAGGTAGCATGTAAATGGCCACCCCACCCCCTCAAGGATGGTCCAAGCGGAATATAAATAGCATATATGAGGGCAGGGTGGTGTATTGGGTATCTGAGGTGGTCTCATGAAGGCAAGGTGTTAAATACAGGTTGCATCAGAGAAGAAGGATCACAGCAGGAAAGAGAGTGGAGCTGTTGGTTAGACATAATTAAAGAATCCGAAATAGATGGAAAAGTTATCATTGAAACTAGCAGTGCAGACATTGCGACCGGTCTAAATCGCAGATTGGAAGGCCGAAACAGCTAGGTCCACATTCCTTCAATTTTGATTGATTATCTGTATAGTTTTGACAGATTAAAAATTTGATACCATTCTTGTACAGTCTGAGTAGAAAATTAGCTCTTCTTGCCAGAGGTGGGTTTGATTCAATCTTGGAAAGATCAGCCTCCTGACTGGCACCCATTTTTGTGTAGATGATTGTAATAGTTTTCATGTTTTTTCAATGAACTGGTACGGGTCTGCCTAACCCCAGCTTGACTATAAAAAAAAATGCATTTACCATCTCTCTCTCTCTCTCTCTCTCTCTCTCTCTCTCTCTCTGGGTTTAGATTGGATTTGAACCATTTTAACGTGCTGTCCACCCATGTGTTTCAGATGTTACGGGATCCTTCAGATCTGTTTCAGATATGGTATTTGACATATGTACTCCAATATGATATAGGGTCTTCTGGATCTGGGTCGGAACTGGGTTCAGTTTTACATTTTGGTAAAGACATGCAGTCAAATTTGGGGTTTCAACTGTTAAACCCAGTTGGATCGGGATCTGAACCTAGTTTGGGTGCTTTCAACTTTGGGGTTTCCAATATGATATTGCACTACTCATGACCCAATTAATTCGTGTCGGGCAGTTACCTTCTGCTTTCAAGTATCATTTTTTTTTGAAAGACAAGCTGGGGTTACCCAACATACCATCGGGGTTTGAACCTGAAACGTCCCACCACAAGGAGACGTCCAATGATACCTCCTACCAACCATGCGGAGCTCCGTTGGTGCTTTCAAGCATCATTTAATCATGTTTCTATATTTGATCATCTCTAAAATCTAAATAATTCATTTTATCATCTCTAAAATCTAAATAATTCATTTTTTATGATGCTAAATAATTCATGTCATGAGTAACATTACTTTTTCATTTTATAGATAATAAATGTGATACTGATACATTTCGTTTTCAAACAAAAATCATAAACACATGCAAACAAGACTGACGTTGGTTCCCATGATTGTACTAGTCACAAAAAATGCATGATTTTACTGAAATATATTCAGAAAACAATAAAATCTTGATAAAAGTGGTGCTATTTTCAAAATATTTATTTTCTGAATATGCATACATGTTCACATTAAAAAAGTTATGCTATTATATGTTTCCTTGAACTTTTTAATCAAGCATATGCTCATATTTTCAAGAGTTCTAATTATAAAAACATAACTTTGTAAATTATCCAGATAAATATTGTCCATGCCAAGAAAATCCGGACACCGTGGCTTGTGACGATATTGCACGGTTCACCGATTAACCAGTTTGTGATTTATAAGGAGGGTTATTCTTGACCTACAATCTTGTGTAGGTCTAAAATTGTGGGCTTCTCCCTCTCAAACAAAATGTGGGCCCACAATTCAACCTCCCATTTTCTCTCCCGCATCTATATAGATGTCGGCGACGGTGGGGATTGAAGGAAATGATCAAATCAACCACACACACACACACACATATATATATATATATATATATAGAGAGAGAGAGAGAGAGTAATGTGCAGACCATTTATCATCGAGTTCATCTTAGAACTTTTTAAAAAATATATTTGCATGAGTTTTTTGCCTTATAGATCTATTTATCATAGCTTATTTACTAAAAACCATCTTTGGCTCAAATCAAGTTAACAAAAAATCTTGATTTTTAGTTTTTGGTGCAATATATACCATTGAGTTTTTGATTAAGCTAAAAACATCTAACTATTAAATATGCTTAAATTAATGTGTTTTCTACTAAATGAAACATATAGATCACATCTATGGAGTTTAGGCTATACAAAAAACACATGCAGATATATTTTCAAAAAGGACTGGACGCTCTGAAAAATAAATGATTTGAAAGATACACATCACCTTTTTTCTTAAGGCAAGTATGTATGGTGGAGCATAATTACAAATGGTTTCATTCATCCCTATCTTCGTACCCCTTCTTGGGATTTCATTTATGCAGGTTGTTTTGATAAAATGAGACTCCATGGATGCAATCTACATCATTCATTTAGTGATGATCGACATTTAAATCACCAAAATCCAATTTGTGTGCCAAAATTTTTTTTGGCGATTCAAAAACCAACAGTTCACAAAACACAAAGTTTTGTCATTTACTATGCAGATGTTGATTCTTATCAAATAGTCCATGCTGAATCTCCATCTATAAGGCCAGATTTGATCAAAACATTTTTTTTTGGCGATTCAAAAATCAAAAGTTGACAAAATACAATTTTTTGTCATTTACTATGCAGATGTTGATTCTTATCAAATAGTCCATACTGAATCCATCTATAAGGCCAGATTTGATCAAAACAATACAAAGATTGGAGATGAGTGGAACCGAACTACCATAATTATTGAAAGTGTCCTCTCAAGATGGAAAACACACTTTTGAAGAATTAACGAAGGGCCACACTTCTCCCAAAGACACGAAAGTGTTGGGGAACCAATGGGTTTGGTAGGAGCTGTAAGTGCATGCCACTATGTATTGGGACGTTGCAAGTTCAAAACCCAATGGTATGTTGTGTAACTGCTGGGGTCTGCCTAATCCCAGCTTGCCTATGAAAAAAAAAAAGAAGTGTTGGGAAAGCGTAAAGAAACCCACTTCCTATGTTAAAGAAAACAGTCTTCCCACTCACTTCTCATATTGCCTGGACAACTGTCTTTGCTTTCTATTGCTTTCCACATTTTTTTTAATTATCTTCTATTGCTTTCCACTTGCTTCTCTTTGCTTTCACTTGTTTTTTATATTTTTCATATTGATGCTCATATTTTGTTATTACACCAAGCCCTATGCGTGCTTCCCTATTGATTCCACAATGCTTTTTATCTGATTTCATGTGTTTCTGTTTGTTTTCTATAGCTTCTTATACATTTTCTTTTTCACCTATCATGCACTTACATAATTGCTTCCAAAATGAATCTGCAGACGAAGTAATTTCGTACTATTTAACACCCACTTTTTGGCTTTTATTTCACACATCACTTTTTGCATTCATTTGGAATCTTGTTAACGAAGGAAAAGAGGAAAACAAAAAACCATACCTTCCTACAAATTCTTTCTAAAAAGTAGCAAAAAACCAAGGAGTCCGTCATTAGTTCATGTCCCTGCCATGAGCCAAAAATCTAAATTAGGGTGAGCATAATTCTCTCTCTCTCTCTCTCTCTCTCTCTATATATATATATATATATATATATATATATATATATATATATATATATGAAAACCTACCCAATAGAAAACCTCTCAAACCTATCTAATAAGAAACATTTATCAGATTTTTGGTATTTTTTTGAAATTCGGACCTTACGGATATGATCTATGAGCTTGTTTTTATAGGAATCAGTTCTTGAAGCATTTGATTCCGACACATGGATATCTTTTTATAAGGTTTCAAAAATCAACGGCCTACAATTTTATAGAAATTTTAAGCTCTAAATACCTTTTTTTCATTCAAAATGCATGATTCAGGTGTCAATTTCTAGTAAATAAATCATGTTGAACACATATCTATAGTCAGAATTTCAAAAAAATACCAAAAATCTGATCAATGTTTATTATTGGATATGTTTTCATTTTCCTATATATATATATATATATATATATATATATATATATATATATATATATATATATATATATATATATATATATATATATATATATATATATATATATATATATATATATATATATATATATATATATAGGGGGCAAGGCACAGCAATCGGGTCAGGTGCACCGTCCACCCTGATCCAAACCCTCTTATTGGGGATTTCATGTGGCTCTGTCTATACTTCCTGCCATAAACTAATGATTCTGCCATCTTGGTTTCGACTACCTAACATTTCTTTTGGAAGGATTTGCAAAAGTACATGGTTTTTTTTTTCTTCCATTCAAGTAGGGTTAGATATAGAGGTACAACCACACCCAAACTGGACCAAGTTTGGACTCGGGCGGGGATTAGATGCCCCTTTGTCGGATGTGAATCTGAATTAGTTCAATGTAAAATCAACTAATGAGACAATGGAACGAGTGATATTTGTGGCTATGATCCAAACACGCCCTTTAATATTTTTATCGAATTCGGGCAAGTTTTAGAACTTTTCCAAATCAGCTTTACAATTACTGTGCAAAACCCTCATTATTTTATCTAATCACATGTTGTACAAGAGGCTTATCAAGTCTTACTAGATGCCCCAAAGGGGTTCAGCTTAGTGGGATGGTGCTTAGGTCACTAAGCAGTCGGTCTAGATTCAAATCTCATGGGCGTCACCCCTTGCGCAAGCAAAAGCATAGCGATTCCCTCGGGGCAAGGGGTAAGCCCACAGAGTTTTACGCTACGAGAACATCGAACTTAAATACGTCCGGCAGAGCCAGCGCGGTTAGGCTTCTGATCCTGTGGGTGGTTTTTCCATGTAAATATATAAAAAAAAAAAAATCCAACTAAATGATTCAGATTGGCCCTATATCTAGTCCAAACAAATGCCATTTACTTCCAAGTTGCAATGCAGCAGGCCTCTCTTTGAGTAACGTGGAGTAATTGGTTATCATGGTATGCCCCTTGCCAAAAAATAAAAAAAATGGATTCAAACTTGAACTATGAAAAAGTAGTGGGTCTCAAACTTCCCTTTTGCTTCTTAGCAGTGTGACTAATATCATGTTTTTTTGTAAAAACATAATTAAATATATTGTTTTAAACACAATATTTATGTTGTGTTGATAGCTATCTATCATGAAAAAAATCATCTGTTTTTTTAATTTTTAAATACTTTTTATTTGCATTTCTTCATAATTTTTTTAATTTGTTTATTATTGCCAGCATTTTGCAAAAAAAAAAAAACAAAAAACACGGATTCTTTTCATTTTTTTATATATATATTTCATGGGAGTTGTTTTTGTCGTTTTAAACTTTTGTCACTACGCTTCTGAGTATATATATATTAGCTCGGTCAAAAAAAGATCTCACAGAAATGACAAATTGTCACCAATCGACGGGGAAAAGAATTGAGTAGCTAGCTAGGGACACAGCAAAAGTCACTCAAGGACCACCAAGAACATCCTAATACAGAAAGGGATCCTCACTTCTCCACAAGATAATTTGCCAACCTAATTAATGAATGAACCATGACAGTAATATAATAGAACCTGTCACATAGATACGGCCGTGGACACTGAGATACGATCATTTTCATAAAGTTTTCAATATGACTAGTATATGAGGGGATGCGACAAATGAAATGGCCATGTAAACATGGAGTTCCCTTCCATCCAAGCAAACCACACCATTGATTTGACAGTAATGGTGTCAATCCTAAAAGGTAACATCACGTTCATGGATAACATTGCCAAATTAATGGTGACCATACCACCGCATGAAGAAGCCCAAGTGCTTAGTCTTCAGTTATATAATCTCCGTTTTGTTGGCTCTTTACCTATGGGGATGAGTGAGTATCATCAAATGTAATCACCATGCCTCATCACTTAGAATTTTCAATATAATTCAATTTTAAAATGAGAATGAGAATGTTTGCCTTTCTGTAAAAACAAAGACACTCAAACCCTTACATAGTCTACCAGTTAAAGAAACCCACAGATATATCCCGTGGGAGTTGAACCCGACGCAAAGAAGACAGCACCTTCTCCGCAGGCCTGCTGCCACTTGCTCGTCCCGGGGGCTGCTGGCTAAGGGAAAATAACGTGATTATTCGTCCAGTTATTGTTATCTAATTTATACACGGAAACCATGGGTAAACTATTATATTTTCCTTGCATTTTTAATGGCATTTTCTACGTTAATGAAAAAGTATGGAATCATCTTGAACATTTTCCGATTAGTAGTAAAGATGACTTGATGCCAACTGTCCAGCTAGTCAAGATTGAAAGCAATGCTGCCATCCATTTCAGAGATAAGATGTCACTGATGATGAATGGATGCCTATGATTCAAACATAAAAGAAATTTAATTTGCTGAAAAAAAAATACATTCTCTTAAAGGCTTGTTTAACATGAAATTCTTGAAAAATTTTAAGCCCTATTTTCTTAGAGCAAAATTCACTATACTCCTTCGGAAAAAAAAAGAATGAAATTTTTTAAGTCCTATTAAAAACAAAGCCACGACATCCAGATAATGTATATAATCAAAGAATGAGAGAAAGAGAGAGAGAGCAAAAAAAGGATGCATGTGAAAAGGATGCATGTGAAAAAAAAAAAGGTGCGCACCGACTACTAAGACTTCAAAGATATAGCTTCCACTTTATGTATTATTTCTGAAAAATGACAGGCTAAAAGGAGATTAAAGAAGATAAAGTGATAACTAGCGACAAGAAAAAGAATGCATTTTACAAGCGCCGGTCCCCCCATCCATGTGAAACAAAGCATTATACCTTTTCAGCCAGGACTAAGATCAGGGTGGTAGAAAAATGCTGGAGTTCATGAAATTGTTCTCGGTTTTATGGTCCCCAAGAGGGACAAATTTTGATTGGAGTATCCTAGCAATGCATATGCAGTTAGCTAGCTAGACTGATGTTTGACCGGAGATGTGGGTCAGTTGGCTCTGATATATACGGCCAAGTTGGTGCATAAAATAGTTGTAGGGCTTTCTAAGCTAAATAACCCTAGAGTAGCAGTTGGCTAAGCATGCCGGTGGCTAGGCATATGGCCATCATAAATCTGGCCTGAAAACAGTCCCGCTGTTTATGCCGAAGACATGGGGCCATGAAGTTGGCTTGGCCTTCACCATTAGCTCCATTTATCCAAGTGTGATTGGAGTTATATAGCCCCAAGTGGTTTGGCATAGTAGGAGGGATCCTTGGCCAAACCACTTGGGAAAGATGCATGTTTTGGGAAGCTAGCGACCATTTGAGGTTTTTGAAAAAGCTCTCAGCACCAACTATTCAATCAAGTTCTTCCTCTTTGGCATTGACAGAGCAGATCAGGTGATCTGTCAAATCACTTTAAGAAAGTGATTTGACATCTTCACCGTTCGTTGCTTCATGTCACAAGGACTAGACCTGGTCCTTGTGTACATTGTGGACGGTGAGGATCACTTGATCTGCTCTTGTGGATGCCATCTTTTCCGATCTCGGTCATAAATAAATCTTAAAATTTCCTTTAGAAATAGGGGTGTTAAACAGGTTGCATTTGGTTCGGACCCAGTTAAAACCGAACCTAGATCTGATTTGAGGTCCTGGTACTGAGTTCAGACTCAGATTTAGTTAAACCCACTATAAGGAAAACTATACCCGAGTCTTATATGGATTGCATGAACCAGACCAGACCATATCCGGTAAAATAATAATTTTTATGATCTTTTGTACATTGAAGAGTTACGGATCTTAATCGGCACTTGGGTCGGGCTCAGGTCTGATATAAAATTTCACCAAAAATACCCGATTCCATAAAACAGACTCTTTTACTCCGCGACCTGTATTCTAACAGGACCCCCTCCTTTTATCACCAAACCCCGGCATTATAGTGTTTAGTACAGGTCAGATCCGATGAAACACGACCCATTGGCACCCTTATCTAGAAGAGTACCTTCAAAAACATATCAACCGTAATTTCAACTTTTTTAATATCAATATAATGACAAATACAGTGAAGAATCTAATTCTTCTTCTTCTGCTGCTGCAGACTGAGGAAAGTACAGTTGCGAAAGTCAATAGAAATAAGCAAGAGCCAGAGAAAAACGAACAAACGCAAGTGCTGATAATTTTGTTCGTGGGCTTTATTGGTTTGAGTGTGCTGAGCCATTTTTCTTTTTCTTTTTTTTTTAAAGGTAAGCTAGGGTTAGGCAGACCCCTACCAGATATCTCTTAAGCCCCATGTTACAGGGATTTGGGCTTTGAGCTTGGCACAGGATACCACCTCAGTTTGCGGAGCCATTAGTAATGAAATTCAGCTACACATTGTTAGAAAACTCACACATGACTTTATACAAATTCGTGCTTTAAGACTATGGACATTTCCTACCAAAGGTGGGACCTTTTTACTTTTTCCTTTTTACCTTTTCTTCTTGTTTTTACCTGCTTTTTTGTTAGGCAAAGCAACTTGTCTAGCCCCAAAAGAAATTCTCACCTGAGCCCCCTAGTTCATATAGTGCACTTAGCCTAATTTTTTTCATGAAGAACGTGGAAACCAATCTCAAGATCAGAAACTGGCTCAGTCCGCCATACTTACGGTTGCCTTCGTGTAAACCCATGACACACTCTTTACTCTTAGGGAGTGGGTCGGCTGCGGCCGAACAAGGGTTTATTCTTTTTCCTTATTCACTACAAGAAAAATGTGTATTAGCGACGGACGCAGTCATCGCTAAAGACATTAACGATGAATTAACAACGGATAGCGTTCGTCACGTAACCCTAATCGCTAAACTGCAGCAGAATTTATCTATCGCTATTCTATTGCTAATTAGCGACAGATTAGCGGTGGATCATGGCAGTCGTTAATCTGACGCTAAATAGAGACTGATTTGGTTATACGACATAATTTAATTCGTCACAACTATTTAACAAGAGATATGTATCTGTCGCTAATGTTCGTCGCCATGGCAACGGCCTAAATTCCGTTGCAAACCGACGATTGCATCAAATTGATGATGGATAATATCCGTAGCTAATTTAAAAAAAAAAAAAAATTCTGAAACTCGAGAAAAATTTCTCATTATACAATTCATATAACCTGCTTATAAAAAAAAATACATATAAAAAATACATATACAGGTGGAACAAATTTAACACAAGTTCTAAGTTAAGCAAACTTTAACAACCAAATACAGTCCTTGTCAAGTTATAATTAGTTACAAGTACATCAAACAAATTAAACAAATGAATTTAATCCTCGCCAAGATTTTGGGCATCATCCTCTTCATTTTGATGATCTACCCCTCCCTCCATGCCTCCAATAGCTCCTCTACGCTGATCATCTTCAGCATTCTATAAGAGAACAAAAATATTAGTATTTATAAACAAAATATAATGAAATAATATATATGCAATACACCTAATCTAATGCAACAAAGTAAACGGCTAAATGACACAGAGACTAGTAATAAACTGAAAGACATTAACAGAATTCAAATATGTGTTCTAAGACTGGAAAAAAATGTATAGTGACTCAATCATGCAAATATGTGTTCTAAGTTTGTCAAAGAATTTTACAGTGATTCACACATACATACATAGTTTATAAGGCTATCAAATAAATGTGTTATGTATCACAATCATGCATATATGTGTTACAAGACAGTAAAAAAACTTCCATAGTGATGAAATCACACTTATATGTGTTCTAATGTTGTCAACAAACTTTCATAGTGATTCAATCATGCTCATATGTGTTCTACAACAGTAAAAAAACTTTCATTTTGATTCAATCATGGATAAATGTGTTCTAAGGAAAAATTTATAGTAATTCAATCATGCATATGTGTGTTCTATGGCAGTAAGACAATTTCATAGTGATGAAAGCATGATTGTATGTGTTCTAAGGTTGTCAAAAAACTTTCATAGTGATTCAATCATGCATATATGTGTTCTAAGGTTGTCAAAAAACTTTCATATTGATTCAATCATGCATATATGTGTTCTAAGGTTGTTTAACAACTTTCATATCAATTCAATCATGCATATATGTGTTCTAAAGTTGTCAAAAAACTTTCATTTATGCTAATATCATACTCATATGTGTTATAAGGCAGTAAAAAAACTTTCATAGTGATTCAATCATGTTCATAATTGTTCTAAGGCAATCAAAAAACTTTATATGTGATTCAATCATGTGTATCATGTTATAAGGCAATAAAAAAACCTTATAGTGATTTAATCATGCTCATATGTGTTCTACGACAGTCAAAAAACTTTATATGTGAGATTCAATCATGCATATCATATTCTAAAGCAGTCATTTTTTTTATAGTGATTCAATCATGTATATATGTGTTATAAGGCGTTAAGGTTGTCATAGTGATGAAAGCATGCTTGTATGTGTTCTAAGGTTGTTAAAAAACTTTTATAGTGATTAAATCATGCATATATGTGTTATAAGGCACTAAGAAAATTTTTTAGTGATGAATTCATGAATATATGTATTGTAAGGTTGTAAAAAAACTTTCATAGTGATTTAATCATGCGTATATGTGTTATAAGGGTGTCATAAAAATTATATAGTGAATCAATCATGCATATATGTGTTATAAGGTGTCAAAAAAATCATAGTGAGGCAATCATGCATATATGTATTTAATCATACATATACTAGCTTGAAATCTAACAACATAAAATAAATGACATGAATCTTTATACCTGACGGGCACCTGAGCTCATGTTGAATGTAGACGAAGTTTTCCTGTCCTGAAAAAAGTTGCATAACTCATTACGGACAATGTTGGGAATGACTTCATTTAAAAAGTACTTCATTTTGTCATCAAGACGCTGACAGACACCATCCCAAGACATAGCAGGGTCAATCGGACGTTGAGAGTTGATGCTGGCAGGAGAACTCTGAGAGTCGTGACTGCAGGAGGCAACGACTGGTGTGGTGTTCATGTTACTCTCAAACCCGAACACACTACCCTTTTTGGGTTCAGCAGTTGCAGTCACCTATGTTGCAGAATCAAAAGGCAAATGCTAAGTGGAGTCATTTCCATATCGTGTACCATTTGCTACTCGTATGACTTCTACAAAGTAATGATTAGAATATGAATTAATAATTTAGAATTACAGTATTTATGATAATGTAATTCAAAGTAACTTGTATATTATAATGTTTATTAATACAATAAATACATATCGATGTCGCTCTCGCCTTTTCTGATACAAAATCTTTTGTGCTCTTACGTTTATGTGTTTCAACAAACACATCCTTGTAAGGCACAATGTCTCTTTTTTCTGCTTCCTGTAATGTTAAATGATAAAAAAATTGATTAATAAGTATGCAGAAATACTTACAAATTTGATAATATATATATATATATATATATATATATATATATATATATATATATATATATATATTGATGAGTTACCATTTTCTCCTGGTGGCTCCCAAAAGTTCTAGATCCACTTGTCTGTAGATGTGCATCGGGCATCTTCGCTCAGTTTTGTGCGACCTTTGCTGAGTGATTTCGAAATTCATTGTTCGCCTACTTGTCGCACATGCCCTCCCAATAATCTCTCCTGATAGTAGAAGGCCCATGACCCTTCTAATGCAGTGGATCATCTATCCCACCAGCTATTTTTTTTGCTGCAGTCTTCATATTATGCAACATGTTGGCAAATCGATTGACAATCACCTTCTGCCACACTACCCTCGCGTCTTTCTCCTCGTTCGCAGTCGCGAAACGATGAAAAGCCTACAAATACTTTCAGAAAGTTAACACACATAAATATGAAATACAATAGTTATGATAATCGATTGCATACCATGAATAAGGATATTAATTTGTCCAACACCTCCGTCGGATACTCTTTCTATTGCGCTACCAGTCTTGAAAGATGATGCAGTAGTGACTTCCTAATTTTTCATATTACTTCTTATTGTTCAAACCTCGCACTGCACATGAATTGATACACATTAACAATCGACTGTCGATATACACTATTTATAAGATAAGTATTGGACAACTGATAATGAAATACTTACGGTCGACTATCGATATACACTATTTATAAGATAAGTATTGGACAAGTGACAATGAAATACTTACGGTCGACTATCGATATACACTATTTGAATTAGTCATTATGTGTCACACTGAGAAGACTCTGCAACCGGCGTTGTCTTGTGATGTGTATGTGTAGCTGGTGTAGGTGGGTCATGTGTAGGCGAAACATCACCTATAGAACAATGAGTTAGAAATTCACACAATGCATATTTAAAATAATTAAGTATATAATTATTTAAATTATATACCTATCGAAGTAGCCTATCAAGTTAAAGGCTAAGACTGGCTACCACTGGGTGTTTGATGACTATGACCTCCACGAACCATATTCTAACAAATAGAAAATGTCATGCAATACTTTCAAACATTGCAATACCTTCAAATCATTGCAATACATTCTAATCATTCTAATCATTCATATCAAATATTGCAATACATTAAAACATAAGATATGAAATCACTTGCTAATCATGGATAACTTATCCTTAACTTGCAATACAATTAGATCAGTTACACAACTCTATATCTTCATGGATACATAATCAAATAAAAAAAACTTCATGCAAGACATTCAAATATTGCAATACATTCAAATAATTCTAACATGTTACAATACATTAAAATCATAATTCTATACCTATCGAAGATACATAATCAAATCGAAAATAAGTTCATGCAATACATTCAAACATTGCAATACCTTCAAACCATTCAAATCATTGCAATGCATATCAATATATTCAAATCATTCTAATCATTCAGATCAAATACAAGTATGTATTAAAAGATGTATTTCACTAGCTCGAGAATGCTTCCTCATCACTTGTTTAACTTTCATATTTTTCTTCTTCCTCCTCCTCTTATTCGTCAACTTCTTCTTCTTTATTGAGCGCTTATTCACTTGGTATATCATATGGATCACATTCTTCCGTGTATGTGCCATCAGACAATGGAGATATGACAAATATACCATGTGCGACATCATGACCACAAGAGAAGTCATACATATCATCTGATTGATAGAAATCACCCTCTTCAGCAATCTTGTCATCCTGTAACTGATTATACTAGGGGTATAGTTTAGACTTCACCTTACAAACTGCCCACCATTCATTTTTATCTGACTTCCTTGTACTCGGATATGAAGTATAGTAAATTTGTTGAGCTTGCGAGGCTAATATGAATGGTTCATATCTTCCAAACTTTGATTTATGATTCACCTCCACAATGTCTCAGGCTTTGTCGACTTTTGTTGTTGTGGGATCAAACCAATGACACTTTAATAAAGTTACACTATTATTTGTGTCTAAGTAAGTCAACTCTAATATTTCTTCTATAACACCGTAGTAGTCATGTTCATTTTTACCGTAGCTACTACTCTTGATGCACATGCCACTATTCATCATTGACTTGTTGACACTGTAGTTTTTTTGTATGGAATCGATAAACATTTATAATGTACTCGTCGTAACATTGCACAACTTTGGTCAGACCATTTTGTAAATCACATATTTCTTGATTTTTAACATCACCATGACGAACCTACAAGTATAAACAATGACTGTGATCACAACCAATTAAGTATCTTATTGTTGTTTACACGAAAAGAGTGTATACCATCGTCCTTACCAAATCTTTCAACCATGCCACAAACTTATTTTTACGTTCTTTCTATACTTCTGCATCAGTTAGATGTGGAAGTTTGAATTCACATTTCATAAAATGATACATTCATTTGATGCATGTTATCATGATACAATTTCACATGGAAGGTATAATCAAATGAAAAATAGCTTCATGCAAGCATGGATACAGACACATTAAACATTGCCATACATTCAAATCATTCATATCAAAACATATGTTAAACATGTACCTGCAGCAAACACACTCTAATATTCCGCTAATTACTACCATGCCTAACATGAAATCCGTACTCCAAAAATAAGAACACTTTTATTCTTATACATTAAAATCATGCTCAGCATGATCTTCAAACTCCATCAAAGCAGTCCTAGATATTCACAACTAAGTGAGTGTGTGAACAGAAAAGTGTTGCATCTAATAAATTAAATAATATGTGATGCGCTTGCATCACTTACTCACCATGGGTATTTACCTGATTGGAATTGCTTTTGCTTTTGCATTTTTTTCTTATTTATTTTTGCATTGTATTTTTAGTCACATGTGATGCTTAGCACTAAGCATTGCGTAATTAACTCAGCAATGTACCTGCAAAGTACAAATATATAAAATAATACAGGGAGAAGACTCGACCCCTACCTGGCGAAGAAGGAAACAGGGAGGGGTCGGAGTCCCTCCCTCGTATCTCATAAGATAGGGAGAGGGCTCGGCCCCTCCGTGGCAAAAAAAAAAGAGGGGGTTCAACCCCTTCCACTCATCCCGTAAGACAAGGAGACAGGCAGGGGCTCGCCCCCTACCTGGCGAAAAAAAAGGGAGGGGGCTCGCCCCCTACCTGGCGAAAAAAAAGGGAGGGGGCTCGGCCCCTCTCTCTCATCCCGTAAGACAGGGGCCAAAAAAAATAGGGAAGGGGTACGAGCCCCTCCCTCGCATCCCGTAAGATAGGGAGACAGGGAGAGGGCTCAACCCCTCCCTGACAGAAAAAAAGGGGAGAGGGTTGAGCCCCTTCTGGTCATCCCGTAAGACAGGAAGGGGGCTCGGCCTCTCTTTGGCGAAAAACAAAAAAGAGAGAGGGCTCGGCCCCTCTCTGGCAAAAAAAAAAGGGAGGGGACCGAGCCCCTCCCGCGCATCTCGTAAGATTGGGAGGGGGCTCGACCCCTCTCTAGCGAAAAAGCATAGGGAGGGGGTTGAGCCCCTCCCTCGCATCCCGTAAGACAGGGAGTCTCGACCCCTTTATGCCAAAAAATGAAATTGCCGACGAAAAAAAGAAATACACGGGGAGGAGTCAGGTGGTTACCTGAGCTGAAGGGGGTCGGGCGACTGGCGTCGAGCGTCAGTCGATAGGTGTGGGGCGACGAGCGTCATAGACGGGCGACGAGCGATGGCCGAGAGGCGACTGGCGGCGGTCAGGGGGCGATGGGTGGCGGAGAAGAAATGCGGCGGGCGACGGACGATAAAGACGAAACAGAAAAGAGAAAGAAAGGGGTTCAAATTAGGGATTTACGGAGAAATTAGCGATGGATTCGTGACCGACAAATTTCGTCGCTAGGTCATCGCTATTTGGCAACGGGGTAGCGACAAAATAGTTCTGACACTGATCAGTCGCTAAGTTGCAATAGATTAAATTTCATTGCTAATCTGTGGCTAATTAGCGACAGATTACCGATAGTATGTTTTTTGTCGCTAATTTCGCAAATAAGCGATATTTTAGCGATGAATATATTTCTCTCGCTAATCCGTCACAAATTTGTGATGGTTTTTTGCGGTCGCTAATTAGCATTTTTCTTGTAGTGATTAATTTAAGGATTTGACACTCAAAAGAGTGAAACCCTGACCACCAGCTGCCAAGGCCTTCCCCAGTGTGCCAAAGCCCTTTGACACGGCCTTAGCCTATTTGGGATAAAGTTTTTTTAATGAAAAAAACAGATCTGACTAGCAGCCTAATGATATCTGCTCTTGATGTTAACTTCTCCCTAAACGCATTGTTGATGAAATGGGACCCATACCAGCTTGATTGGCGACAAAAAGGCGTACACCAAGTGAACCAGAGGGTAAAAAGTTTGTCATTACAAATCACTTTAAGGACATGGGATGTCATACTAAAAATGCTGAAAAATACATGGAAAAAATCACTATCAAAAGTGAAAA
This sequence comes from Nuphar pumila, assembly GCF_984573655.1. Classification (NCBI taxonomy): domain Eukaryota; kingdom Viridiplantae; phylum Streptophyta; class Magnoliopsida; order Nymphaeales; family Nymphaeaceae; genus Nuphar; species Nuphar pumila. The sequence goes on from NC_143255.1 coordinate 32,860,059, forward strand.
GACTATATATATTTCTCACAGGAGCACATCCTCTCTCCATTCACTACTACTAGCATATCCATGGCTTCCAAAAACAGTGTCAGCCTTGCCTTTCTCATAGCGTCCCTCCTTTCTACCCTAATCATCTCTTGCTCTTCTTCTTCTTCTTCCTTCAACAACTACCAAATCACCTCCTTAACATCCTTCTGCAACTCCACCCCTTACCCATCTCGCTGCCTTGAAACATCCAAGCTCTTCTCCATTGGCATCCCCTTAATACCCATCAACCCCCCAGTAAACATCATACCCACAATCCACACCTTTGGCAAGCAGGCCCTCCAGCAGGCCTACTCGGAGGCGTCGAAACTCACGAGCACGATTGTCTCCCTCGAGTCAGTCGGCATCATCGAGAAGCTCAAGGGGACCATCCAAGACTGCAAGGATCTGCACTACATCACACTGGACCTCCTCGAGTCCTCCATCTCCGAATCCAACTCGCAGTCCTTCGAGCTGCAGGATGTTCTCGCCAAGCTGAGCGCAGCACTCACCAACAAAGAGACATGTTTCGAAGGGCTTGAGTCTGCATCCGGCCTCTTCAAGCCGCTCTTCAAAGCTAGCTTGAATATGATCTACGAGCTGGTAAGCAACGCACTCGCCGTCTTCGTGAAAGGCGTGATGACGACGAAGGCGGCGGCAACGACGAACAACCGGAAGCTGCTGGAGTTCCCTCCATGGATAAGTAGGAAGGACAGGAGGCTGCTGCAGAGCTCAGGGTCAGGTGGGTATGACCCCAACTCTATTCTGATCGTTGCTCAAGATGGGAGTGGCAACTTCACCACTGTATCAGATGCCATACTGGCCGTGCCCAAGAACAGTCCCACCAGGGTGGTGGTTTACGTAAGGGAGGGGATCTATGATGAGAACGTAGAGATACCAAGGAACAAGCCATACGTGGCCTTGTTGGGAGATGGAGCAGGCCGCACCATCATCACAGGCAGCCGAAGCGTTGGTGATGACTGGACCACCTTTAGGTCAGCGACCCTTGGTGAGTCTCTCTCTCTCTCTCTCTCTCTCTCTCTCTCTCTCTCTCTCTAGATCTCTCTCTCATTTTAACCCTTCCCTTGAGATTAGGCGCTTGAGTGTGAGTACCCTTAAGTTGCTGGACTATCTAGCAATACCATGTGTTGTACGGAAGCATGCATGTCGTCTGCTGGCTGTCCAGCAAATCACTCCCACAATTCCCACCCTTTTTAGCGTGTTTGGTTTAGGCACATTCAATAGCATCAAGAATTTTATTTTGTGAAGCACGCAGAATAAAGGAGATGTTATTTGACAAAAAAAGTCGGGAAGTTCTGCCTGGTTCCACTGGTAAGATCTGGGATGGCCTGGCGGGTTGTGGTATGCCTGTTTGCTTTAGGGTTTGATAAATCAATATAAATTGGAAACGGGCATGCATTGCGCCAGCCTGCTATATATATATATATATATATAAGAGAGAGAGAGAGAGAGCTGCTTAATCCAGAGGTGCCTAAACTAAACACACTCGTGATGGATGCTCAGCTCTTAAAAACGAAAAAAAAAGAATTTAGTTGCACTTTTAAAGTGCAACTAAAACTCTTATATTTTATATTGGGTGCATCCCTGCTGGGTGCTTCAAAAGTGCAGCAAAAAGTCTTTTCTTTTGTATTTTAAGCACTCAGCGTCTATCACGAGCGTGCGATGGATGTTCAGCACGAGTGAGTTTTGATTAGGTAACTATGATCAAACAGCTATCACTTTTACTATATATATATAATGCTTCGATTGTGATAATAAACTACTATAACTTATGAAGGTACACAATTAATTTACACAGACTTGACATCTAAACTCAAAATCTAACCTCTTTCAAGAACTAAGTTGAGTCCAACGTGGTTTATAACAATGTTGTTAAAATCGGTTGACTAGGTGAATTGGTTTCTTAAACAAATGAAAAAATAGAATCGATCTTGAATCAACTCCTTTTTACCATCAGATGACACGTGCCATTAAAATCTATTGAAAAAACTTTTTAACCTATCTTGAATCGGACCCTTCTGAATCGTCTTTGGACCAGTTCGATCTGAATCGGCAGATTCAGACCGATTTTGACAACATTGGTTTATACTACTTTTGAGCGACCGTTATCTTCATGAAGTGTAAGCCATTGAATTTTCAGTCTCAAAATGGAATATTGTGGTCTATTAAACTGATAAAAGCTACTAATATAATAAAAAAACACCTTAAATACATCTATATGATTAGATCTAACATTTGATAGCTAGATCCATGCAAACAATTGTGTACCATATGGTATATGGTATCATGGTACAGAACCACTATATATATATATATATATATATATATATGTGTGTGTGTGTGTGTGTGTGTGTGTGTGTGTTTCTGCTGCTGACTAAATTTAATGATGTTTTTCATCAAACTGTCTGAAATTCATCTATCTGTTAACTGTAAGGATATCTGCACAAACGAACTAAGCACTGCTGGTCTCTAGCTGTGGATAAATTAAATGTTGTTAGAGATAGTAATGCTTTTAGAAAAAAAATTAAAGAAAATTGAAAGTAAGATGTGGGTACCCGCGCTTTGTTCTTATTATCTTCCAAAAAAAAAATCTCATCAAATACAAAAAACCCCTATTTATACTAATGCGTCTCTCTTTTCCTGAATGGGATATACATTCTTTTCTAAATTAAAATACGGCGTTACTACTAGTCAAAAAAGAGGAATACTTACCTGGTGTCGTGTATATATATATATATATATATATATATATATATATATATATATATATATATAATGCTTGAATATGAAGGTACATAGAACATATCAACTACATTAATTTTGGTTTTTGAATCATCTTCAAACTCCTATTGGAAGAGGAGATAAGTCTTCATCAAACTATATTATATATAGTACATAAAACTATGACAGGCTCGTTTGACTCAATAAACAAGCTTAGATGGCCTTCAAAATAGTGGTGAACAAACTCTTTAGTATGCTACATGTAGCTCTTGAAATAAGCTTTCTAATGCTACTAAAATGACTGAGTTCCATTAATGGTAGTCAAAGTTATGCCTCATCAAAGTTGCATATAACAATTTGCTTTCTTAATGAAGCCTGATATTGATCCAGTTGGCCCATATTACTCTTATATCTAACAAGATCATACTATACCTATTGCACTAGTTTTACATCATCATCAATGAAAAATAGTATCATGTAGATCATGACATGAACTATTTATGATATATATATATATAAATATATATATATATATATATATATATATATAACGAAAACCTACAAAATGAGCATGGTGCAAAATAAAACATGCTATTGGTCGACTTTTGGTGTTTTTTCTAAATTATGACAATGTAGATGTGATATATATGCTTGTTTTTATATGAATAATTTCTTGGAGCATTTGATTCTAATGCATGAATAGGTTTTTTATAAGATTTCAAAAAACATTGGCCTACAATTTTCATAAATTTTTTAAGCTTCAAATATTATTTTTTTATAAATGATTTATTGCATTGAAAAACTAGCAAAAATTCATATATTCTATAATATTTGAGCTCTGTTGTCTGACTGAGCACTGAACCGTGACAGTCGGAACAGAAAAGTTCAAGCATGCACTAAACTAGCCGTATCTTCCTCATCCGGATAAATTTTTATGAACAATTTGTGGCATCGAAAAGTTGACAGAATTATCTACAGTCAAAATTTCAGTTCTGTCTCAATTATGCTAAACACATTTATGATGTCAAAATTAAAAATAAAAATAAAAATAAAAATCCAATATCATGTTTCATTTATGAGGGTGCCCATTTTGTTGGTTTCCATTTCCTATATATATCAACAAATATCTAGATATTCTAGAGTGTTTTTAACCTTATGAACAGGACATGATATTTGTATTTGTTGAGAAAAGTGATGTTTGCTCCCACGTCTCATTAACCTATTATTATAGAAAACATATCTCTTGTGTGGGCAAGAGAATATGTCTGAGCTTGATGATTGGTTTTGGGCTCAGCCAATGCTAGGGGGATTCAAGGCACGAATTAAATGCAGCAGAGAATAGTGGGGTTCTTCCAAGCTGTCTGCATCTTTAGCTTTATCCTCATAATGAAGGGCATCCGATTCACCCTCAAACCAACAAATTGAGAGCCTTTTCTTGGTCTTGTGTGGGGTTAAGATGCTTTTTTAAGATGGCCCTCATGCTTCCAATGAGAAGGCCCTCAAGAATGCTGTGAAAAGAGCAACTCTTCTGTGTGTGCACCGGATGCCATTCATTTTGAATAATAACTCCACCTAAACTTACCTTGGTAACTTGGTTGGTTCACCAGAAGGCTCCATGGACCAGATTGCATGGAATCTCTACGGGATTCTGCTTTGCGGGACCCACCACTAATCCAGTGATGTCAAAGCGTACTTTTTCCTTTTTTTGGATTTATAACCCAAAGAAACTGCACTGGCATGAAGACCTGGTCGCGCTGGCTGAGCCTGCCATACTTACTGCCGTTGTGCTGGCAGGCGTAGCTAGGGGGGGTTAGCCCAGTCCTGCCTCTCGAAACAGTTAATTTTTTTTTTTTTTAAAGCCCAGCCCTGATTCCATATGAAATAGATTTTTATCCATTTTTGTAGCCCAGCCCAACCCTGACTGCAGCAAATAGTTTGATTTGTCCATATGAAATAGAATTTTATTAATAATTGTAGCCATTTTTTATTTTATCTCAAAAAAAAAATTTCAGCGCCCCCGAACCCCCAACTATCGCACAAATAAATTTTTTTTTGCTACACCCCTGTTTGCCTCCCCTTCACATCAATCCTAGCTACACCCCTGGCTGGCAGTGTAAAACTTTGAGGCTAGGACCCCTGCCACCGGGGCCTATGCTACGCGTAGGCTTGCGCAGAAGGGCGACGCCCATGAGAATCGAACCTTGACCGCCCGTCTAGCAGCCAAGGCTCCACCCCCCTTGGGGCATGTCAAAGCACACTTGAAGTTCTTATTTTTGAAGGAAAGAACAGTTATAATAGGTTTCTCACACGATCTGAAAGAGGAGAATTAAAAGAAGCACAAGTTTAAACATGTTAGATGGCATTTATCATATCCCATCGTACACTGGATCTCACTGCTAAAAGAATATGGTTTTAAACTTTTCTTCTCAACAAAGCAAACGGGTAAAAGGCCTATGTAGGCCGGATCTGGATCTTGGTATGCCCAAGTACAAGAATGGGTCTGGCCTAAAAGGAACTGTGTTCAGTCGAACCATTGAGACCCTACGAGCCATGGGATTTGACTACAAGTCTATGCTCAGTTTCATTCAAGAAGGCTCTGACTCACTTGGCATACTCGACCATATGACCAACGGGGGGGGGGGGGGGGGGAGGGGGGGCTCCGCTTGTTTGGTAGGAGCTGTTAGTGCATGTCACCGTGTGTTGGGACATTGCAAGTTCAAAACCCAATGGTATGTTGTGTAAGTGGTGGGGGGGTCTGCCTAACCCCAGCTTGCCTTTAAAAAAAAAAAGAATCCCTTACATATGAAGCTTTTGGTAATTTCTTATTGATATGTAAACCATATTTGATATGTTTGGCATCTCTTGAAACATGACCAATTTCATGATTTCAATTTAATTGTTTCTTAAAAGTGTAAGTACGTACTAATTTCAAAGGGAATGATACAACCATGCAAAGTGCAGCTGTGGTCGGCGATGGATTTCTAGCACGCGATTTAACGATCCGGAACACAGCTGGTGCACCTAAAGGTCAAGCTGTTGCTCTCCGTGTGGGTTCCGATCTATCCGCAATCTACAGATGCAGCCTAGAGGGATATCAGGACACTCTATATGCTCATTCACTCCGTCAGTTCTACCGGGAGAACACGATCTCGGGCACCGTTGATTTCATCTTTGGTAACGCAGCAGCCGTCTTCCAGGCATGCCAGATTGTGGCAACGAAGCCAATGGCTGGCCAGTCCAATGCCATCACCGCACAAGGAAGATCTGATCCAAACCAGAACACTGGGTTCTCAATACAAGGCTGCACAGTTAAACCGGATGAGCTCCTACAAGGGAACCTGGGAAGTGTCAAGAGCTACCTTGGCCGGCCATGGAGGATCTATTCCCGAACTGCCTTCATAGAGTCTTACCTTGGGCAGCATATTGATCCTTCTGGATGGTCACCATGGTCAGGTAACTTGCTTGCTCTTCTAGTTGCCTTAAATGGCAATTTAGTAATTCACTTAAAATCTAAAATCCATTCTATATATATTGCATTAAAAGAGGGAACCCATAAACTTAAAGTTCATTCAACAGTTTGATCAGTGGAATCTTGCATTTGGCTCTTTTGCAATATATTAGAGATGCTAATCGGTTCTAGGTATGACCAGCCCATAGGAAACAAAAACTAATTTAGAAATCCCTAATAAGGGGGTTTGAGCCTGACCCAAATGTCGTGCCTCCCCAAATGCTCTCTCTCTCTCTCTCTCTCTCTCTCTCTATATATATATATATATATATATATATATATATATATAGAGAGAGAGAGAGAGAGAGAGAGAGAGAGAGAGAGAGAGAGAGATGCTACGATGCTCTAAGGGTACCTACTAGAAATCATAGTTGTAGGTTGCTCTAAGGGCACGAGGAATGATGCTCTGGCTCACATTTTTTTGACCTAAATTTGTTTTTTAGGTCACCAAATTTTGGTACATTATGAGCTGTTGATTTTTGAAGATGTTAAAAACCATACGGGTATGTTATAATCACATGCTTCAAAACTTTTTTTTAACTAAATAATGATCATATTTATATGGTCCGATTAATGAAAAAGTACAAATTTTAAAAAAAATTGAAGCTTTTATTACGTGTGAGTAAGTGCTAAAAACCTCCTACATTATATATAATCATACATGCATGTGTGCACGCTAGGGTGTCAACGGGTCGGGTTTGGTTCAGACCCAGGTGGAACCAGATCTGGCCCCACTTTTTGGGTATGGTATTGGGTCCGGAACCGAGTCTAATTGGACCCATTATAAGAGAAACTATACCCGAACCTGATAAGAACTACATGAAAGACGACCGGGCCATACCCGGTAAAATATTTTTTATCATTTTTACATTGAAAATTTATGGGTCTTAATCGGAACTCGGGTCGAGCCTGAGTCTAGTATAAAATTTCACAAACTATACTCGGGTCCATATATTAATCGACCTTTGGGTCTTAATCAGGTCTTATTTATCATCATACCTGGACTATATAGAGTTTTGTATTGGTCGGGTCTGGGTAAACCCAACCCGTTGACACCCCTAGTGCATGCATATACACATTTGTGCCCACGCTAATTTAGATTTCTGGCTCTACCTTTGCCTTTTCCCCAGGCCCTCTATCACTAGGGTGACCAGGGTGTCCGGGTAGGAGTAAAGGGCTGTCTTTATTGAATTAGACACTTTTCTACATGTGTATATATATAGCCTCCCAAAAGTACCATATATTGGTCTCAATTATCTATATGTTTTTGTGGTTGCTGGAGGAGTATTAAAACAAGATCTTTTCTCCTGTTGATTAATTTTTCACGGGGTTGTTTTCTTGTTTCTAACACACAAGGAATTGCCAATTGTCTAATTTTGTGCAGGGGACACTGGCTTAAGCACCCTTTACTATGGGGAGTATGCTAATAATGGACCGGGTTCGGACACTACGAATCGTGTCAACTGGCCCGGTTACCACGTCATGTCCTATGATGATGCCACACATTTCACAGTTCCTTCTCTCATTCTTGGTGACCGGTGGTTGGGCTCTACTTCGGTACCTTATAATGGTGGCCTGTAAGAGTTAGCCTGGTGCAGTTCCTTCGGGTTATAAATACAAAAAAAGAATGTTGATCACTGAATGCTTCCCACAAAATAGCTATCTACGATCAGCCTCTAATCTGAACTATGAACATGTTAGCAAGTCAGACTCAGCAAATTTGAGAATCTAGTGTTGTATTACATAAAAGAAGGATACATGCATTCCCTTGTTTAAAACAATAGATCCCCTCATAAAGCTCATCTCCACTAACTTAAAATTGTATTCCTTTTATTTTCCAATACTTCTCCATATTTGTTATACTGAAGAGATCTTTCTCGATCAATCCTGTCAAAGTAGTAAATTATGATACTGCAATTTAACATATTTTTTTTTCTTTTTGAAGATTGAACTTAGTATGGATAAAAGTGGTTAAAAATGATGACCAACTTCAACTATAAGGTTATTCAATAAATATGTGTGTATTAAACCATCATTTGAGTCACTTTGGACTGCTGGAAGCATAAACACAAACTTTATTACAAAAGTGCATCATTTTGGAGGAGAAATTATAGTTTTTGATTTTATGTTATATTAATTTCTAGTCTTTACTAGTTTTGGAGAATTATAAAGTTCATTTTAGGGTGACAAGCTATTCAATAGTTTCTTTATTGGGAAGTAAAGAGTGTAAAAATTACTTCACTGCCTTAATGTGTAAAGTTAGAATTTGAGTATGGAAAAAAGTTATGCAAAATTATCATACTACCCTTAAGAAATAATGCTATTGCACATAATAGCCATAAAATATCATACTATTGAAGGTATACGCATCTGTTCAATTTTCGCCAAATATGAAGGTATTTTTTATGATTTACCCTTCAAGCTTTCGCCCTTATTTTATTCCTGCAAAACTCCTTTCTAGCGAAAGTACATTTAAAAGCATACCTGAGATTCAAAAGCAAAATTTTAGATTTACAATAATGATGACATAGCACCCATCCACTGAAATATGATAGCGACTTTTGCTATCACAAACCAACGAAACTCTACTTTTAGGAGATGAGTTTTGCCCAATCACCAGAACTTATTTAAAAATGAGCAAAACTCAGTTCTTTGCAAAAAGAACAAAAACTAAAATCTACCTCTAACATATATAGACAAAACCAGAATGTACCTGTAACATATATAGAAAGAGCTGAATAGAGGAATTCAGTTATGTGAAAAAAAAAACTAAAAATTACCTATAACAACAATTATGAAAATGTAAATACATAAAGTTATGAACATATATGGAAATGCACACACATACATAACAAGCATGGTTATTAAAATGTTTATATTCATTAACAAATTTTCTTGATAATAAAGTGATATATGTCTTTAGAGTCTTTCAAGGCATCATCCGAGTGATCTTTCACCTCATTGTCACCCAATTGCTTCAGTTGAACTTTGATGTTCTTCATCATTAATTTCATTCTTTTATATTTTTCTCAAAGCTTGAAAATCTGTAACTCAAAATTGTGGAATATCACATGATTTCAATATATTATATAAATTTAACCCTTATAATATGCGAAAGTATTTCAAAACTTATAATGCTGGGTTGCTTTCTTGCATTATTGTCATCAGGTTTGTCCCATAGACTTTCATGTACTCTGGTTTGGATCCTTGGCCATCTACGATCTTGGTGCATTCACATCCATCATCATAACTCATAAGTTCAATCCCAAATATGTTGTTAAAATGAACGGTCATGCTTTGTATTGCTTGAAACTCGAGTTCTAGTTGTGCATGGTGCCGGTGCTAATGGAATCAATTGACACATTCCAAGTTGCCACACTACTCGGCTGGCATTCTGGCACTCAACCTCCATAATGTTGTACATCTATACATCTCTTCTTGCCAACTTCATGGCCTCCACAACCACCTCATGATCTGCATCCTTAGCTTCATTGTATGGTCTCAAAACAACCTATTATACATAACTTATCATATAATGCAATATAAAGTGTTGACAAAGAAGAAAATATATCCTGTAAATAACAATTACAACATACATCATCTTCGTGCAGTCAATCCATTGTGTGAGTAGCTTTGTATCATTCCTCTTTCAATGTTGCTTATCCTGTAGACTCCTGCCACATCTTGGTTTGAAATGCTCATCCTCAACAAATGTACTTCACATCTTCAAACAAGAAAACTGGTGAAGTGCTGATCATTATTTATGTGAGTTGATGTTATTGTGCTCTCGCCTCCAAATCTGTAAATATAGTAACATTAAAAAATATAAAAAAATTTATACAATGTAAACAAACCAGAATACAAATAGTCGGTGAACATGATTCTATAAACAAAATCATGCTGCAAAGATTCTTTAGACCTTTATGCACTGCATCAAGTGATGCATAGACGTGCACAAGCATAGTAATGCCCTATGCATACTCTCTAACCTTGTCCAAGTGAATAGGGAACTATATATATGCTGCAATAACTTGGTTAAGAGTTACATCTCCAAATAAGCAGAACAAAAAAAATATACATGAGAAATGCCCGAAGCTCCTTATTTGCATCTGGGCCTAGAACTTAAACTGCTGTTATATGATGCAACGATCTTAGTGAGATTCTCTTTCCGTTAAATGTTGTCTCTAGTGCTCTCAAATAATGTTTCACCACCAACTTACTACCATAGATAGGTCTATCATGACACTTGAAACCCATAATGCACATTATATCCTATAAATCCATGGTCATCTCAAAATTTGAAAATTAGAACGTGTTTGTATTTGCATTTCATCTATTGACCATGTCATCTACGTTGGTATGCATCAAATTTCATGGCTTAACCTCAAAAAACTTTTTTAAAGTGCATTGCATTGAGTTGTGCCTATTGAAACTTGGCTGAGTGTTAGTACTACTTGTGAACTGAATGTGAACTCCAACATATCTGTAAGAACCACAATGACTACAAAAATAATAATATTTGACATCGTTAGTTTAGGGGTGTTAACGGGTTGAGTTTGGTTCAGACCCAGGTGGAACCAGGCTTGGACCAAATTTTTGGGTATGGCATCAGGTCTGGACCCGAGTCTAATCGGGTCTACTATAAGAGAAACCATACACAGAACCTATAAGAACATACAACCATGTAACAAGCGAAACCCATATAAAAAATTAAACTCTATTTTGGTACATGAAACTACAAGAAATAATAGTATACAATTCCTTTAAAGTTCATAAAGAAAATAGGAAAAACAGTAAAAAAAAACACAAAAAAATAACCAAAAAATTTTAAACTTGAACCCTATTTGTGAAACTCATGTCAAAAGTAAAACTTAGTTTTTCTACGAAACAACAACAAATAACAATACACTAGAAAATGATTTATGTCTAAACTATAAAGATAGGCGAGCTCTGCTAGGGGTAGCAAGAGTGTCACCAAAAATCAGTTACCCTAAAAAGTCACTTCCATTGAAAAATTAAACATCGAAGAGTTTTGCTAAGTGGTGAACAACAAAATCAAACTGGTTCCATGTGTGAGAAAAAATATAGGAATGGTGCAAAGTCAATGATCAACAATTGGCACTCCTTGAGAAACTTTCATTGCATGAGAGGTTAAGGAGAAAGAATCTTAAATGGAGCTCCATACACCCTAAGACTGTAAAACTCTAAAACCATAATGAAGCATACATGCCATTTAAAAAAAATCAAAACCTTAATTCTCATAAACATAATAAATTCTCCATTATGCTAATTGATAAAAACAAACAAACCCCTAATATTCTAACCAAAATCAAGAATTCATAATTCATGGACTAATGCCTAATGATAATTGAAAGAAAAACATAGAAAAACCTCAAATTATAACTAAACATTTATGTTAATTTAAGACAACCAAATCAAGACTATAAATCCTAACAAACATCATTCAAAGATATGTTAATTGGAAAGGAAAAAAAATAAATAAAACCCTTAAAATTCTAACCAAAATTAATCATTCCTTCATGGAATCATATTTAATGTTGATTAAAAAATAGAGAAATACATAATTAAATATTCACATCATGCTTGCTGCTAATTGAAAAAAACACATAAAAAATATAAAACTCTAATTAAACATTCATGCTATCAAAAAACTAAATAAAAAATCTAAACCCTAACAAACATCATACACCATGTTAATTAAAAAAAACCCTAAATCAAAACCCTATCAAGCTATTCCTGGAATAATTTGAAAAAAAAAATCCCTAAACTCATTCATGATATATGAAATAATTAAAAAAAAAAATAAAGAGAATGTTGATGAATAAATTTGTACATTGAAAAGATGCGACTTACTTGGATTCATTGAAATCGTAGGGGATGCTATTACAAACTTTGATCGTCCTTCGCATGACAGAAAGGTAAAGACGGGGAAGTTTTCTCAATCTTCAAATTGTGTCACCAGATTCTAATATGAAAATTATAAGATATGAATGTGTATAAGTACCTAATCCAAAGATTAAATAAAATTGAAATAAATAAATTAGAGATATGGAAAATACCATTTTCGGACTCATGAAGTTCGTTCTATCATTTATGCTCGCTCTTCTGTCTGTTAGCACCTTTGAGTAGATATATGTGTTCTTTAATGGCTTCTGGACATCGTACCGACAAAATTGAAGTAGGCATATTCTTGCATGATCAGCACATAGGTATGAGATTTTTAGATGCTTTAAGGTATAGGGATGAGCCCCTATTTATAGAATTCAATACACTCATTCAGGAGAGTTTTCTCGTACAAAAACTCATCTAAAAATAATTTCTTTCGCCCTTGGAGACATACCCGGCGATTAGAATTAGATAGGGATAAGCTCAGGCTTATCCATGTATGTTCGATACAGCAGATGACAAATTGATTGTGCCATTCCCTAGTGGATGACACTCCTTGTTCTGCTGTCCAGCAATAGACAACGTTCAGTTCTGCCATCCGGTAGTGGACGACAGTCTGTTCTGTCGTCCAGTGAGAGGGTATCCAATTTGATACTTGCAAACACTTATCTTCAAAAGATATTAGCGTTTGGGTATCATGAAATTTTTGGTATCTATAGATACCCTCTTTGTTATCAATCAATGTGATTCAGTTTTTAACAAAGAAGTAGACACTCAAAGCTTGAAACACTAGGTTATTGGGACTAAATTTAGTCCTACCAAATGAGGTCTGGCTAGTGTTCGAAGGAGAACTGAATTAATAAGAACATGATTGGTCTTGCCTAACGAGGTTAGTGCAAGCATTCAAAAAGATGGGTTGGACTATTGAGACTGTTATAGGTCTCACCGAATGAGGTCGAATTAGTTCAAGGACAATCAGATTGCCAAGACCATTTGGTGGTCTTGCGACATCAGTGTCAGTGCTAGAAAGTGAACTAGATTTTCAAAACTATCTGTGGTCTGGCCGTGCGAGGCCAGGCTAGTTTAAGAAACACTTTGTTTAGAGAAAAAAATGTTGGGCATTAGGCAATGATAGCACAAGAGAAATGTTGCTCACTTTCATGCCTTTTAGGCCCATTTTGATTTTAGATGCATTTTGATTGATTTTTCTTTTAAGAATTTATGAGGGAAAATACCAAGAATTGTAGAGAACACAAAAGTCCAATGCTTACCTATAGATCTATGGCAAGGTGGTAGGCTCTGATCATACGATTGCTTCAAGGATAGATGTTGAAATGAAAAAAATAAAAGCTAGGAGAAAGCCAATACTTACCTCTAGACCTATGGTAAGGTGGCAGGCTTCAGTTATATAATCTTTGGAGGCAGAGGTTGGATATTTAGGGGCATCCCTTTTAGACTAGAAAGCTATGAGACCCTTAGTTGCCAAGTCTCATATCAAAGGATGGCAAAAGTGAAGAAAAAAGCCCTTCTGAGTTAAAAACAAAGACTTCAAGGAACTTTCCTAGGGGCAAAAGATGTACTTGAACGTGTTCTCATTAAATCCTAGACCTTCAGAGTTCAAGCTTTAGTGGGGACCATCAAACCTAACATGAACGTCTTGAGACATAATCTCATATCTCTATAACTAGTTGCTTGAAACCAAGGCAAAATTATAAGAAAAAAATTATAATAAAGTCGAGTGTCACTATCATAGACCAACTTGAGAGGAGAAAAATCTAAAGTGTAGAAATCTCAAGTGCAAGAATCAATTTGGTAGGAAGGTTCTAATTTTTGAAGAAAGAGCAAAAAATTTTGACCTTATATGATCAATCATTCACTCATGACTGTCATATGATACCCACTCTATTATAAATGCATGAACCTTACTGCACCATAAAAGTTCATAATGCATGAAAGAGTTTAGCCATAGAGATTATGAGTTTAAGAAGTATATAGTAAGGTCTACCGTTTTCCTCCTGACTCTTTTCACTAGGGCAGTAAGTCTCATTTTTAAATTGATCATCCTAGGAAGGGCACATTTATCCTAAGGTCTTACTAGGACAACTCTACCCTATTCTTATGTTTTCCCTTGAGATAAAAGAAAAGGCTCCTCAAGAGACCAACCTATGAAGCTTATTAACATTGAAGGTATTCAACACTCGGCCCTTTTCTTAGAGAGTTCGTTGCTTAGGTGAGTTCTACAGGTTCTATACTTGTGCATTGATAATGATTTCATGTCCTTACAATTCATCCTTATAGACTCATGGGATAAAATTATTGGATTAAAGGTTCTTAGCCTCATTATGTAGCTGCCTTATCTTTCCTTAGAACTTGGATGTCTTATGTGGTGGACTCTCGTGTGCAAGGACCTAATTGAAAGAAGGATTGTCTTAGAGAAAGCGGGATCCATTTTGGGAAATATTCCTAAGCTTTAATGATCTGTTAATGCTATATTTTATATTATGATAAAGTTCTATCATCTTCCTATGACTATGGGAGCCCGTGAATTGAACTGCCACGACCATTGTAGATCCTACATCCACGAAGAAGAGAAATAACTCTCGTTAACTCAATGGAGAAGAATACATGTTCTTTAATAATAAATAAATGAAAGGCAGGCCTAATAGATAATTAATCAGCCTGTTTTCACGCATGGCTATCAACTTCACATTTGGTGCTTTACGTGTAGCAACCATCTCCACATTTGGTGCAACTGACTCCACATTTTGTGGAACTGATTCCTCAATGTCATCCCTCTCATTTGATGCTATATGTAAAGTAACTAGTTTCACATTTGGTGCAATTGATGATAAACTCTTATTGTTGATAATAGATTTCAAGCTCTTATTATCGATAATATTGAAAATCTGTTTTGACTTAGTTGTCTTTGCCACTTATGAAGATTTCGGCATCAACTTTGATTTTACCTTCATTAGATTGACCACAAATGTAGCAATATTGGTTACATTTCCTCTTTTAACAGCTATAACATTAGATGTCTTATTAGCATGTATTCTTTTAAGAACATATCAGGGACCGCTAGGACTCGCGCTTGCACCGACTCGACGTCCTTGGGTGGTCACCTGATTCTGGCCATCTTGGTCATTCTTTGATCACTGAAAAAGAAAGTGAGGAAAAATTGTTTTTTTGAAATCTTGTTTTGTTATGTGAAAGGCCAAAATGGGGAGGCATTGTCTCCATTTTTTTCATTTTTGAAAACTTTACACGTGGTGAGCTGGTATATGACATCACATATAGCATGGCATACCCTGAAACCGCTCTCTTCCCCTTTCCCCAAGGAAAGGGAAACCCAAGTTTGCCTTGCTGGAGTATGGCCCATAGAAACTAGCTAACAATGCAAATGGGTCGGATCCAGGTTTGGGCTTTGCAATTTTCAGTTGTTTATGATATGATTTTGAACTGAATTCCCATATATTTAGCTATTTTAGATGCAAACCGTTTGCATCCCTAATAGAAAAAGCAGCAATGCTTGAAACCAAGGTTGCCAAAAAGTTAAATGGAAATGAGAAATGAGTTTTTCTAAATTTCATGTGAAACAGGAAATGTAATATATATATATATATGTGTGTGTGTGTGTGTGTGTGTGTGTGTGATAAAATATTGAATATCATAAATAAACTATTTAAATGCAACATAGGTTATGATCAAATCAAGAAGTAAAAAATTGATGTCGCAATGTTAATTTTTTGAAAATTTTAATTTAATCCAATATATTACATTTTTAATATTAATAAATATAAAATTTAATTTGTAAAATAAGTTATTAAAATTTTGAAGAACACATATATCTCAACTCTTTAGTGAAAACAAATCTTATTTAATAAAAACTTGAAAGAAATATATTGGAACATGTTTTTCCACATAAAGGAAGTAGATTTCCCATGTGATGTGAAATGGGTTTCTCTTTAGATAGATAATTGGTTTTAAATGCATTTTAAGAAGTTTCTCGCAAGTTTTCGAAACGCTAGTTTTCTGGCTTTGAAAACGTTATCTCAAGAAATGAGTTTCCCACATGTAAGTGGAGTTTTCGATAACCCTGCTTGAAACCTTCTTAATCAATGACCAATGAACCATCAAAGAAAAAGACCAAATAGTCAACTTTCTTTAAAAAAAAAAATAGTTCCATGTTCACCAGAGAGAGAGAGAGAGAGATCTTCCACTTGAACAAGATCCTGATTTTGTCTCTTTTGACCGACAAAACAACAAAACTTTACCCAATTCCCAATTTGAGGCAACAAAGCAAAGTTTTCGATTGAACCTCATTTTTTTCAACGTGCCCGATGGGATTGAGGATTGATTGCATGAGCACCTGCCTTATGTAGTTTACGTGAAACTAGCATCTCAAACATTGGAGCAATTGGAACCAAGCATCAGATACAATAAGAAGCTACCCACCTAGCTAGCCTTTCAAGGGTATTCAGGAACATTAGGGATGCAAATAGGTTAGATATGGGCAGGATTATGGTATATATCCGAACCAAAATTTAAGGATTTAACAAGAAATCCAAACCCAAATATGGATCCCAACTAAATCTGATGACTTAAAACAAAGTTTTACAAGATCAAAAGGTTCGGTTTTGACATGGAACCGAATGCAGAACAGAAAGAAAAGTATTGATCCATATTTATATCTGAACCTTAAAAGTCTGATCATGTTAATTAGTTATTGGTCCAACCTGAAATGCATTTAGATCCTATTCTAAGATCCATGTCCTATATTAGTGCATCAGATTCAAATCAGAGGTTCGGCTGAATTTGATCCATTTATAACTCTACTAAAAATCAAGATGGTGCCTCAAATGCAGTTTGAGTTAAATCTTGACCACCAATGAAGCATAGGATACTGTTTCAATCCACAGAGTATGAGCTAAGATTTGGTAGCCTGTAGGGAGTAGGCTCAATTAGAGGGCTAAAATTATGGATCTCAATGAATTGGATTTTATCCGATATTCAACCGAATTCAGTAATTAGTTGCATTTCGTAAGCCAAAACCACATCTAATTATAATTGTATGCTGATATGGTTTTTATTTTTTGCAACCGAATTTGACAAATATCCAAATTTGATGAATATCCGAATTCCCTTACATGTAAAAAAGCAGATCTGGTATGAATCAACATCCACTTTGTCGAATGTGGTATTGACCACATCCTATCTGAATCCGGAGCCGTTTATAGGTTAGGTACATCAATTGTTGATGAACGAGTTGAGCTCAGCTCATCCACCATTCCATTGAGCAATGCTCTCATATAACTATTGATCTCCTAAGAATATCTTTGCATGGTAACTCAAGATCTAGGTAAGTTGTCACTATAATGTAGACATCAGAGCTACGTTTTTTACCTTAGAGGGCGAATTTTTCACTCCTCAAGAAAGAAGTCATGATAGAATGGTCATATCCTGTGTGGTTCCCTGCTTCCAGTGTTATGAAATTGTTGAGCTGATATCTCTTTCTCATTTTTTTTTTTTACCATGGATGAAACAAACATTCAAACTAGTGGTGTCAACCTGCCGGACCTGACCGAGACCCAACCCTATAGGTTCTGGGTATGGTGACAAATAAGAAGACCGGATTAAGACCCGGGTTCAAACCTGAAGGTCTGATTAATACATGGACCTGGGTATAGTTTGTGAAATTTTATACCAGACCCTGGCCCAACCTGAGTTCGGATTAAAATTAATCCTCAAATTTTCAATGTAAAAATGATAAAAAGTTAATGTTATTTTATTGGGTATGGTTTGGGAATGGTTCATGTAGTTCTTATCGGGTTCGGGTATGGTTTCTCTTATAGTAAACCTAGGTTTATACCCGATACCATACCCAAAAATCTGATCCAAGTCTGATTCCACCTGGATCCAAACCAAACCAAACCCCCACACACCCCTAATCCAAACATCATGGTTAAAAGCCAACACTGTTAAGATATATATATGAAAAAATGTTATTCTTTATTGCAACTGAGGTTAGGAGACGATGCATGAACTTGGGGTATGGGACAAAGAATGTCAGAAAGGTTTTAAAGTGGACTAACGAGCTTGTCTTGACGCAACCCTGACTATGTGATTTGACGAAAATTGGAGCGTGAGGGAGAATCAGGTGCATTGTGATTGCTCACTTTTAGGGTAGGTTCCAGTGCCTGAACTGGACGGAATTTACAATCAGAATGATTTCAAATCATTATCTAAGGGCAACTCATGAGATTTCAAATCTTACGGTTTGATTAGAAATCACTGGTTGCCTGAAATCTCATGTTTGGTTGAACATGAGAACCTGAGAAAGCGATTCTAAATTATCCAACTGAAACGTCCCCTTAGTGTGGTGGTTCGCCATTATTAGAATATTATTAAAATGAAGACTTCTTGAAGTTTAACCAACCATCCATCACTGTAAAACAAAGATTTTTTTTCAATGTCTCTTTCTATATCAAGGATCCATAGGTTTAGGGATGACAGTGGACTGGGGAAAAGTGGGTCCCCGCCCCGCCTTGCCTCGTTTGGACCAGGGATGAAGGGTATGAAACGGGGATGGAGGCGGGGACGTAGGTTAAAATCCATCCCCATTCAGGGATGGAGGCGGGGATGGACGTACACTTTTCCCCGCCCCGCCCCGCCCCACCCCAACCCATCCCCATTACTTTTTCCTGCAATATCCCTGCCCTGCCCCGCCCCGCCCCGCCCCGCCCCGCCTCATCCCCGTTTGAACCAGGGATGGATGACATGAAACGGGGATAATGGCGGGGGTGGAGGTTAAAATCCATCCCCGTCAGGGATGGAGGCGGAGATGGAGGTTCTAATCTTGAGGCGGGGCGGGGGTGGAGACCTTGTCCCCCACCCCACCCCACCCCACCCCACCCCGCCCCACCCCGCCCCGCCTCATCCCCGTTTGAACCGGGGATGGATGACATGAAACGGGGATAATGGCGGGGGTGGAGGTTAAAATCCATCCCCGTCAGGGATGGAGGCGGAGATGGAGGTTCTAATCTTGAGACGGGGCGGGAGTGGAGACCTTGTCCCCCACCCCACCCCACCCCACTGCCATCCCTACATAGGTTAGGTTTCTACATGAACTGAAAGATCGATCCATCCACCGTTACTATTTACAAGGCCGAGATCATGACTCATTGTAACTATATTAGTACGAGGCACAACCAATCAATTCTCGAATCCAGGACAAACATGTGATATCTGTGATTTGCTTTGGCCTAGAAGAGATTTTGCTAAGCACCATAATTTTCTCTCTCTTTTTTTTTTCTAAAAATTATTTATTGGTTGATTTTGTTTTATTTGTTAGGTGTTTTGTTGTTAGCAGTTGATTGGTGCCCACAATAACTGCGTCCTTCACGTGCGACATTTCTCATCCAGTAATTAAGCTGCGGCTGTTCACATGCATTGAGATTTTTTTGGGGGTATTATAATATTGGTCAAAAGCTAAAACTGGATCCGGTTCAAATCAATGTTGTCAGAATCGGTATCCGCCCTAAATGGTTTGGCCAACGATTCAGGTGAATCGGCTGATACCGAGTCTCAAGTGAATCGTTCAGCTAAAAAATATTTTGATTTTCTGCCTATACAATACGCATTAATTTTAAGCATTTTTTTATATTCATTAAAAAATGGCCCGAATCAGATCAGTATCATATCCATTTTCTGCCGATACGATAAGTATCAGCCCATACGCACTGATACTAACATTGGTTCAAACGGTGGGGTGGCACATGCATTTTGTACAATTTTTGACTGAAGCAAAGGTTTCAGTTTTCGTTGGAAACCTTCACAGTTTTTTCACAGGCGTCAGTAGCTAGCTGCACACCTAAAGATTGCACAACTACCACTCACTCATATATATATATATTCACAGGCGTCAGTAGCTAGCTGCACACCTAAAGATTGCACAACTACCACTCACTCATATATATATATATATATATATATATATATATATATATATATATATATATATATATATATATATATATATATATATATATATATTTTTTTTTTGCGTAGAAATCATTTTATTTGAGCCCGCCCAAACCCGCCTGTTGGTTCAATGGGCCTCTCTTCAAATCTGAACCTGTTAAGAACCGAGCCAAAACCCTGTATGATAGTAAATGGGCCAGGTCATTGACCGATTTGGTCGGCCCGGTTCATTAGCGGGATGGTCCCGATGCCGACCCCTTGTTTTTTTCTCAAGTATACCTAATTCAAAATTAGATGTTCAATTTAAAAAGTCTAAAAAATGATTTTAATTTACTTACTATTTGTTAAAAAAATTAAAATTAAAGTAAAAAAGAATTAATCATGAACACATTAAAAACATAAAAATGATAGAACCTGTTAACACAATTTGCCAAATGGTTGATTGATTAATTAAACATGATTCCCAGTAAATGCCAAAGGAAAGAACAGTGGGGTTGTGAATTAGTTGTGAGAGAGGATCAGGTCAGAGGCAGCGCTGTCACAGCTGTCTCTGATAATTACTGTCAAAGCTGTCCCTCGTACTGTTCGTTTATGCGCAACCAGAAAAGTATTTTTTTTTTTTCAATTTTTTCAAAACCAATGATGCTTTAGAATAAGAATTAGTAAGTTTGGTTGTGATTTTTGAAAAACTATATTTTGCCGTTTTTAAAGTTTGTCGCTATGGTGCCAACTCCTTTGTTATGACGATTGCTTTTAGAGTTACGTAAGGAAGTGAATCTTACATGATCGAACCAACGTAGCCCTAGCCAGTGTACACAAAATGAACGGCCTAAAATAAACCCAAAGCATTGTGTTTGGGAGGGAGTTCATGGTGTGGATGAACGGTAGCTGCCATGGCTGACTGGTAAAACCCTTGATGTCCTCTTGTCCCCTGTAAGTTCGAACTCATGACCTGCTATTAACTCGATGACATTCACAAGTTTGTCTTATCAGGTGAGTAGAATCCTTGTGGCGAGAAATTAAGGAAGAGTTTACCAAGTATGGATCTTTTTCAACCTCATACTGATTCTTCAACTTTGTTCTCATGTGTGTCCCTTTGTATACTATTTTAAATAGGAAATTGCACAAAAATGACGTGTCTCGTGTCCTTGTGACTAGGGGTGGCAATCGGGTCGGATCGGCAGGTTGGCGGGTCAGCATACCTGATCAACACGAACTCAACCCGTTTATTAAACGGGTCGGCTGTGGCAAACACGAACCCGACCAATTTATTAAACAGGTAACCCAACACGGTTAACCCGTTTAATAAACGGGTCGGGTAAACGGGTTGGCGGGTTAGCGGGCGGGTCAGGGTCAGGTAAACGGGTTGGCGGGCGGGGCGGTTTCGGGTAAACAGGTTGACCCACCCGTCTAACCCGTTTATTAAACGGGTCAGCTGGGTTGGCGGGTTGGCATACCCCTAACACGAACCCGACCCGTTTAATAAACGGGTTAGACTGGTCAACCCGTTTACAACACGAACCCGTTTAAGCCGAACCCGGCTAAGAAGCGGGTTGACGGGACGTGTCAGATTTTGCCACCCCTACTTGTGACATCATTTTCGATAGAGACGAGCAAGCATACAAAGGCTAAAGAAAATAACCAAGCATGAACGAGGCAAGCCTCAGAGTTAACAAAGATTTGCCAACTCAGAGCATTTGGGATCGACATGGTCCATTGATATCTTTGTGTAAACCTAGCACTCCCTTAGTTCTGCAAATTGCCTCGTCTTAAACTCCATGACTCGAACTGGTTTTAAGTCTGAGCTGAATCCACAAAACATGAGCCAACGGCTCATTTAGCATGGACCCAGCTAGCTCGGTTGGTTTGGCCCCTCCAAGCTAGACAATGTGATGAAATGCCAACAGTTAACGTAGAGGTATCAACCAGACCAAACCTTATAGGGTCCAGGTATGGTGACAAATAAGAAGACCCGATTAAGACACAGGTTTGGATTGGAAGGTCCGATTAATTATACATAGATCCGGTTATAGTTTGTGAAATTTTATACCAGACCCGGGCCCGAACCAAGTTCCGATTAAGAGCCACAAATTTTCAATGTAAAAATGATAAAAAAAAATTATTTTACCTGGTATAGTCTGGGTCTGGTTCATGTAGTTCTTATGGGGTCCAGGTATGGTTTATCTTATAGTAGACCCAATTAGACTCGGGTCAGGACCCGATACCATACCTAAAAATATGGTCAAAGTCTCATTCCACCTGGGTCCGAACCAAATCCGACCCGTTGACACCCCTAAGCTAACGGGACAATAAGAGTAATAATCAATATTATCAATGAACCCTAAACAACAAGTGACGCTCATGACTAAACGTCAATATATATGTAGGGGTGTAAACAGGTCGGGTTTACCTGGACCAGACCCGGACCAAATACTACAGGGTCCTGGTATGGTGATAATTAAGAAGACCCGAGTCCGGACCCAAAGGTCCGATTAATACATGGACCCGGGTATAGTTTGTGAAATTTTATACCAGGCCCGACCCAAGTTCTCATTAAGACCAGTAATTTTACAATATAAAATTGATGAAAAAATTATTTTACAGGGTATGGTCTGAGTCTGATTCATGTAATTCTTATCGGGTCCGGGTATGGTTTATCTTATAGTAGACCCGATTAAACCCGAGTTTGGACCCAATACCATACCCAAAAATCTGATCCAAGTCTGGTTCCACATGAATCCGAACCAAACCCGACCTGTTGACACCCCTATATATATATATATACTAGTACTTGCCTGCTCCTGACTCCCCAACTAAAAACAAGCAGAGAGGAAAAGGAATAAAAAACCAGAGCATTCATGGCTTTTTCTTTGAGTTTTATTGCTACCCATTTGAAGGTACTACTCCTCATCTCCGTCCTCATATCAACCATACCACAAACCCTTACTCTAAACACATCACCATCATCTTCTTCTTCTTCTTTGTTCAATACTAGTGAGCTTCACTTGAATCCTTCCATTCTCTCAATATGCAGCAGCACACCATACCCTGAGCGCTGCTTAGAGACATCGAAACTCTTCATCTCAGTAAACATAAACCCCAGCATTCTCACCTTTGCCCTTCAATCCCTGCAACACGCCCTCGCGGAGGGGTTGAGGCTCACCGGCACCATTCTCCGGCTCGAGAGCTCCGGCATCGTTGAGACGCAGAGGGGGGCCGTCCAGGATTGCAAGGAGCTTCATGAGCTCACCCTGAGGCACCTCAGGAACTCCATCACAGAGTCCAACAAGAAGTCCCAAAATTCCCATTCTGTTCTGGCATTCCTTAGTGCAGCTCTCACCAACAAGAACACTTGCCTTGAGGGTCTCGAATCGGCCACCGGCTGGTACAAACCGGTTTTCATCAGCAGTCTCGTATCGTTCTACCAGTTGGTCAGCAACTCACTGGCCTCCGTCTCCAAGGGTGAAGGCCACGGTCGCCGCCGACGGTTGCTCGAGTACTCCGGCAATCAAGGTACGTACCCCTCTCTATCATGTTTTACGATTTCCGTTAGCGCGACGGAATGAGAACTGGATCCGTTTAGATAAGAACCGGCGAGTCACCTGATTCATATGGTCGCGGTCATGGAGGGAAGCCCATCTCGTATTCTGATGAATGGAGTTGGAAACCGTAACTTGACAAGGGCGTTTGGAAGACCCACAAAATTGAGATTTTAATTTCCTGGATTCTGAAGTTCTTTAGGCTCTGTTTGGGAGCCTTGAATCAGAGACATGTTGGGTGTTTTTCGATGCTTTCATGCTTCATCACTGTCTTGGAGCATTGGTGTTGCCAAGACACTGCATTGGGAATTGGAGTTGGCAGCCACATTTCTATATTTTGATATCATTCACAAAAGCATGTTGTTGGCAACTCCATCCTCAACACCACATTTTTGCAGAGCCATATTTTGGGACACATGAAAATGGTGTTTCCTACCCAATGCAAGGCTCCCAAACAGAATCTTTGTACAATTAGAAACTCCGCAATCGACAAAACCCTGAATTTTTATAAAATTTATGGCACTCCAACCAATGATAAGGCGTTTCAAATTCTGCCTTTAGCAGCATCCAAACTGGGGTGTGGGAAAAAGTTCATGAACTCTAGTTGTTGCTGTTGTGACACAGTGATGACTGTGGTTCTTACTGGCGATTGTAGAAAATTCTGCCGGCACTGTGAAAAGAAAGGTCGGAATTCATCAAATTGATTTGTATGTGATGCCCAACATATTGTCAGCCTCCTATGTGGCCCAATTCCCACAAAAATAAACGGTTCAAACTCGGTTGTGATGAATTATTCCAGGCAAGAGTACATTGGGTCTCTTCTTTTTTTCCCAAGTCCAACAAATGAGAGCAGATCCTGTAATCAGGCATGACTACTTAGCAAAGCACATCGGCCTCCAAAACTAAACGTGTCGCCCCACAAATATTCAATTTTTTTTCTATAGGTCATTGAAATTACCAGCAATTTTCAAAAGGGTAAATATTTGGATACTAATGAATGGAAGAAACTAATGAGTAGAAATCACTTTTTCTTAAAAAAAAAAAAAGGCATTTTTTTGTAGATCAAATGCTACAGATGTGATCTACATGAGTTGTTTAGTAGGAAACGTGTTTTGAATCATTTGATTATGAGAAGTCATTAGGTTTTTAAGAGATTTCAAAAATCAACGGCCCACAATGTGCCAAAATTTCACTACTTAAAAAATCATGTTTTTTTTTTATCATATCATAAAAGCATCATCAAGGCTTGAGCCTTAGTGAACAAACTAAATCTATGAGGTTAGATTGAGTCAATACAACTTGCACCTATGATTTTTAGCTCATAAATTTTTTATCTTTATTAGTAGTAAATATTTTTTTTTTTCAAAACTGTTTTTATGTGTAGTGATTTTTTGGGAGAAAATCCTTCTTTTTTTTTTTGAAAGGCAAGCTGGGGTTAGGCAGACCCTATCAAATATCTCTTAAGCCCCATGTGGTAGAGGGGTTGGAACTGGGCCTTCAGCTTGGCACAAGACCCCGCTTACCACGTGGGATTCCACGTCGGTGGTGAGAAAATCGTTCTTATGTTTATCTATACCAGTGATCCTTAAAAGTCATTTTTTCTAAGCCCAAAGGGTTTGGCGTAGTGGGATGGGGCCTATACCTTTTGACTGGCAGTCTAGGTTCAAATCTCATGTGTGTCACCCCCTTGCTTAAGCCGAAGCTTGGCTACTCCCTCGGTCAAGGGGTAAGCCCTTGGAGTTTTACGCCGACATGAATAGAGACTGTAGCATGGCAGGCTGAGCCAACGCGGCTAGGTCTCTGCGCTTGGGGTGGTTTCTCGGAGTAAAAAAAAAAATCATTTTTTCAATTAGCAAATTTTGAGAGAAAATTGTTGTTATCTTAAGCAATTTAAGAAGTTACTGGTATGTTTAGCTTCTTGTGAAAAATGTTAAAAGATGTCTGGTGTGCGTTTTGTGGGCCCCGGTACCTTTGTCAGGCACTCGACCCAATCACCGGATCATGCTTCTCAACAAACGTCACAAATTTTGACATCGGGATTTTGTCTACAAGGTAAAATCTCACAATAAGTTAAAAGAAAATTAATTTGAATATTCGACAAAGAGAGGCATATATAAGATTTAAAGGGTCTAAGAAAATATACAAACATAAAAGCAAAACCTTAGAAAAATTAAAAATTAAACAACGTGTCAATGACCTGATTTATGGGGATTTTTTCATTTTCTGAAAATATCACTATATGTTCAAAGTTGCCAATACTTGTGACCATGATCGATTCACATTAGCTTGCAGGAATTAGCGAGGTAATAGAAAAAGAAATGGTGATAGTTTGAAATAATAAAGGTTGGACCAATCAAGTTCACGAATTCTGAGTTTTTCTGCTATTAGAAACGAATAAAGATCATGAAATTGTTCACCCTAAGTTAGGTTCTATTTATCTGCAAAATAATCCAACATCCAGCTAAACTTAGCTGTACCAATTGGGAAAGCTCTGTGGCGGTTTGGCGCCATCAGCAATAACTATGGCGTGTGATTTCGGAAACGTATCTAATGCCATTAATTTAAGGCCAAGGGAAGGTGCACTCCAGCGGTCCCCCTTTAAGTCCATGAGCTTACAGGTAATTGGTGAATACTGTAGTTCTTGTCAGAGTTGGTGCAAGTGGGTGGGAGGCCATGCCTTTCGGCTAAAATATGGTCCACATGTTTGGGAGAGCAAGTTCACTGGACATCCCAGGGTGAAGCATCTCTCTATCTCTCTCTCTCTCTCTCTCTCTCTCTCTCTCTCTCTCTCTCTCTCTCTCTCTCTCTCTTTATATATATATATATATATATATATATATAGAGAGAGAGAGAGAGAGAGAGAGAGAGAGAGAGAGAGACTGGACTGCATAGATGAAGTAGCTTATTAAGTCCATTTTTACTGTTTGAATACATACATGCCTAATAAAAGTCCACACTATGTTACAACGTTCACTTGGATCTCTATACACCAGCAGACTTAATTGGTCCATGTCTACATCACCCAAATGAGCCAGACCTACTTGAGCCAGCGATGGTTCCAAATTGGACCGGACTAATGATCGTTTCAGACTTTGCTTGTTTCTCACTGAGTTTCTTTTGATCCAAAAGCTCATGCAGGCAATGGTTTCCCAGCCTGGTTATCGGGCAAAGATCGACGCCTTTTGCAGAGTACTGAAGGAGGGGGTGAGGGGTACGATCCAGGCTCCATACTCATTGTGGCCCAGGATGGAAGCGGGAACTTTACGACGATTACTGATGCTGTCAATGCTGCTCCAAATAACACAATGGAAAGGGTTGTAATCTATGTGAGGGAAGGAATTTATGATGAGAATGTGGAGATACCTTTCAACAAGCCCAGTATTGCATTGTTGGGCGATGGAATTGGACTCACAATCATCACAGGAAACAGAAGTGTGGTAGATGGCTGGACTACCTATAGAACTGCAACTCTTGGTGAGCATCTCTCTCTGTGTGTGTGTGCAACTGTCAGTTTATGTTTCTACTGTGCAGGGCTGGTAAACCAACTGAGCACTGCTCGGTTCAACTCATCACGATGTCCTTCATGATTGGTTCATATAACCGGTGATCCGAGCCATGAGCTGCTCGTTCAGGTTAAACATGCCCGGCACGAACACAGGCTGTTCGGCTTGGCTTTGTTTAGCTTGTATAGATAAAGTATGTATATATTTTATGTGTCATATGTAAAGAGAAGAATGCGTAATATATATATATATATATATATATATATATATATATATATATATATATATATATATATATATAAGAAAAAGAGAGAGAAGGTGGTAGCTGTTCTAGGCTTTGAAAGGTTTTTTCTACGTTTTCTTTAAATCTGACCATACAGATATGTTAGGAGTTAACTATTAGATCATTTGATTCCCATACACAGGTATGTTTTTACAAGGTTTAAACATTTGACGGTATAAAATTATCTAAATATTCAAGCTTAAAAATTCATATTTTTTATCAAAAAATGATCCAAGTATTTTTTCTTTAGTAATTTAACCATTCCCTACACATCTGTATGGTCAGATTTAAGTGATACAAAGAAGGGAACAATGTTTGAACATCTTGATGTGGATTTGGATTGGTAACAATTTGTATGGTAATCACCTCTC
Organism: Nuphar pumila; assembly: GCF_984573655.1. Taxonomy (NCBI): domain Eukaryota; kingdom Viridiplantae; phylum Streptophyta; class Magnoliopsida; order Nymphaeales; family Nymphaeaceae; genus Nuphar; species Nuphar pumila. Next base: position 32,887,907 of record NC_143255.1, read on the forward strand.
GGAGTTTTGCATCCAATCTTGCTCACTGCCAATCTTTTCAAACATGTATTTATCTCCTTTTTGGGGATCCAACATGTGCTTTGTTCCTTTTGAAATCACCTTGATAACAAAATTGAGTTTTGCCTTCTTCCACACACACGATGACAAAGAGGTCACCTATTGTCAACTGCCTTTGCATGAAAGGTCACGGGATGTTAAATCATGAGGACGTTTATTGCTTTAAAAAAATGCACAATCAAACCAGACTATCTTTTCCCTTAAAAGCCTCTTTCAAAGTTTGGGTTGAGGTAATGGGAGTCCTGATCGGGTGCAATCATATGGCATAAATTTTGTGCATCAAATACCTGATTGCCCTCCATCAGGCCTTGGGCCCCACAACTGACAGGCCTGTCTCCAAGATGATCAGGTGCTTAATGCATAAATATTTGTGCAATTATATTGCACCTGCTCTTTTCACAGGTAATGGTGATCCTGACCTTTCCCTGTAAATCCTGAGAAGTATCACTAGATATTGTCGATGATCAATAATTATTTTTTTCCTCTGGATTCAAAATAGCTGAGGACAATCCCCTAGCTACAACTCACATGTACCAATCAATTCCCTCCGATGTATCCCCACCACGACACCAGTCCCCTGGTTTAGATCAGTAAGACCACTTTACACTAGTCACTTTGTATGCCCATAAGTTCCTGAAATTAGACTTACAAACTGTCGGTGATTCATTTTGTTTTTTTTATATATTTACACGGAGAAACCACCCCAGGATTGGAGACCTAGCCAGCTCTGCCTGTCATACTTATGATTGCCGTCTTAGCAGCCGTGTGCTTAACACTTACCCCAGAATTTTTAAATTTAAAAAAAAAAAAAATCAAATTTCTATTTGTTCATGGGACAAAACTTTCACTTAAAATTAATATCAATTTTGTAACTTATCCAAACCCCAGCTTGCTAATAAAAGAAAAATTGTAGCTTATCCTCTCTCACAGCTGCTTGCTCCATTCACTGCTCACCACATCCCATCATTTTTTTCAGCAATAATAAATGCTAAACAAATATCTACCGCCAATAGCAACAAGCCATCAAAGATATTTTTTGGCAAAATATCACATGCAATGATGCTCCGGCACCATATGCCAGTCAGTTTAAAACAGGTTAGCCCATGTGAACTGCACCCCGCCACCCTTATAATTGTACTGTGCATATCTTTTGGTCCCCCTCCTATATCGGCCACTGGAATATGAGAACTACCGTATAAACTATGTATTTCCCACGCTTGGTTTGCCAATTCCACCCTGCAAATGTGTTTGGCATGGTGAATTTATTAAGAATCAACTATTCTACAGCCTATTTTTTACAAAAAAAAAAATAAATTTTTTGAATTCTTAAATATTTATGAAATTCTGAGAGCTGTTGATTTTAAAGTCTTAAAATCTCTATGCATCATATAATCTGATGATTCAAAGGCCTGTTTCTGTAAAACAATGCACGTAGATCACACCCATACGGTCAAATTTAAGAAAAAAAAAACTCTGAAAAACTTGGTTCACGTGATAGTTTTCATATTTCCAGTTCTCATATTCTAGTGGCCTTGTGTTAAGACCATGGGTTTACCTTATATCAGTTCCGGGGATGTATCCGTCTTAGTGGACCCGGCCAGTTCCTTTCTATAAAGACTTGGCTATTGATTCAGCTCAAAATCTGGGGTCCATATGCAAGGCAAAAGGGTCAGAGAACGGTGGCCCCATGCCCACCTCAATTCTTATGCTATTGTTATGGCCAGTCGGACGAGGGAAATAAGAGGACAAAAGTTGTCCCTACTATATCAATGATGTCACACATATGTATGGTTAGATTTACCATTTGGTGGTTTTGTATCATGATAACGTATGGTGGTACACACTCTTGTTTGCATAGATTTAGCCACCAAATGTTAAATCTAACCATACAAATGTGTTTATCATGATTTATTTACTATATTAGAAGGTTTTATCATGTTTGATACATCATAAAATTTCATTTTTTAGATGATAAAAATCCATGGCTCTCAATTCATGAAAATAGTGGAGGTTTATAAATGGTATAGAACATCATATTTGAGTCTACTTTAACGTCTGAAAATAATAAATAGAATATGTTAAACATGATCCAATGGTTAGATTTTTCTTTTGGAACTTAGATTTATTTTAAAAAAGTGTGTTTGGCCGCCATAAGGTGATATATGTGTATCACCACCATAGAGGAGCCCTATAAATATATAAATATATAAATGATAATGATAAGGTGTTGCCCGAGTACCTACTCCCACCTAATAGAAGCTTTAGATTTTCAAATTTCTTAAACTTTTTTTGTTGATAAGACCCTATAGTTATGATCTATAAGCATTGTTTAGTAGAAAACAAGTTTTGGATCAAGTGATTAGAGTATACATGTATGTTTTTTAAGACTTTTAAAAATCAAGACTCACAATATATCAAAATCTTATGACTTAATAAATCTTATTTTTATGTCCAAAAAACATGAACCAAAGCATGATTCCTCTCAAATAAACCATGTTGAGTACATCCACAAGGTTTAATAGAGATGATACAACCTACAACCATGATTTGTAGTATGTGGGGGCGTTGTAACATTAGTCATATATATATAAACTCTTGGACTTGATTATCTGAGTGATGGTGGAAATAGGCTGGTAAACAAGCGACTTGGCCTGTTTAAGCTATACCACAGCTCAAAGTTTATCTCAAGCTCGTGAAAAGCCAACCTGAGCTTGAACTCATGCTAAGCAGGGCTAGAGCTCAGTTCATTCAAGCGACAAATAAGCACTATTCTTGTATGTTATCATAATAGAAATCAAGCTCCCGACCACCTCCGATCCTTTGAAGCCACATACACTAACCAAGTGTTCTACACCTCTATAAGTGAAATAAAACACATAATACATAAAAACATATTTATAGGTATATTATATCTGTCTAATAAAGCTTGGCTAGTACCTCTTACTCATGCTCGACTCTGTAAATCCTCATGAACAGATCATTGCTTGGCTCAATTTGGCCTATTTTATGTACCAGTGACATATTTATGAAGCTTCATACTTGAGATTTTCTTATGATGGAATACTGCAGTTTTTTTTTTAAGAAAAATATTCAGATTTTATTCATTGGAATAATTATAGCACACGTAAATGTAGTAATCTTCACAGACAGTTAATACATAAAAGGCATCCCCCAACAAGCCATCACCCTTACAGTGAGATCTGTACGCCACTTTAAGGATAACAAAACTTGGAGTTCTCATCTTATACGGTTTCCCAGCTGCATTACAGAATTGTACACCTCTCTAAAGATTCTATTGTCTGCAGTTTTTGTAAAGAGTTAAATATTAACTTAAATTGTTTCATTGCTTAAATATCTCGAAATGCAGCTGTGACTGGTGAGGGATTTCTTGCTCGTGACATAACCTTCAGAAACACAGCCGGTGCAATGAAACGCCAAGCTGTTGCTCTAAGAGTGAATGCCGACTTGTCGACGATCTACCGGTGCAGTATGGAAGGCTACCAAGATACTCTTTATGTACATTCGCTTCGGCAATTCTACAGAGAGAATGTGATCTCTGGGACGATCGATTTCATCTTCGGCAATGCGGCTGTAGTCTTCCAGGCTTGTAAAATCAAGGCAAGGAGGCCGATGGACGGCCAGTTCAACGTGATCACAGCACAGTCAAGAGATGATCCGAACGAGAACACGGGGATTTCAATCCAAAATTGCTCTATTTACGCTGGCCAGGATCTCGTAAGAAATGTGAGTCTCTTCAAGAGTTATCTGGGCCGCCCATGGAGAGTCTACTCGCGAACCGTATTCATGGACTCCTACATTAGCGACTTCATTGATCCTGTTGGGTGGATCCCATGGCCAGGTAGGTTTGAGTCAACACCATCTTAGTCTTCTCCTCTCAATTATGCACATATGAATGCTTAGAACCTATGTCACCTGGGTGCCGCGTGTGGCACGGCAATTCCGAAGAATATGGTTAGGGAAACACGGTATATATATATATATATATATATATATATATATATATATATATATATATATATATATATATATATATATATATATATATATTATTGCCGCCATTAAGTCCAAATGCCTTTCTTTCATTTTTTCTATGATTCTCATGAAACTAACCTTACAGTTCAGTTAGTGGGGGGAATGACTCTTGAATATCAGATTATGACACTTAAGCAGGATTTTATAAGGTTTAAAAAATCTATGGCCTACAATGTGTGATACTTTCCTGGGTCATAAAATCATGTTTTTTCATCGTAAAACATGATCCAAAAGTTGTTTCCTACTATTTTGGACATGATAAATCCATCCATGAGGTTGGATTGGATTTAAACAACTCGCACATGGGAGATCCCGAGGCATTTGTACCTCATGTAGGCATTATATATTAGGGTTAATATTGGCTACTAATGAACTAAAGGAACTAATTTGTAGAAATAACTCTTCTTCAAGAATTTTCATTTTTTTGTAGATCAAATGTCCTACATGGTTTGTTAATATGAAACTTATTATGAATAATGCAATTATGACAAGTAATTAGGTTTTTAAAGAGGTTTAAAATCAATGGCTTACAATGTGCAAAAAATTTATAACTCAAAAAATTACTTTTTACATTAAAAAAAAGTACATCCATGGCTTCATCCTTAGCAAACAAACCATTCTGAACACATATATGTGGTAAGATTGAGTAGATACAACCTCCACCTATGATTTCTAGTTTATTAGTTCATCACCTTCAATAGTAGCAAATATTTTCTTTATATATTAAATCTTAAGACCACCACCACGCGGAAGGGTGCTCTGAAGGTGTTGAGTTGAAGACCCTGGATCAAACCCCACTGGCACACGAGTGTGTCTGTTGCTTTCAGAGGTGGGGCCACATAAGGCAGGATCATCGTGGGGACCCACCCGGGGTTTTCCCTCATGGTGAGGTTCCTCATCATTAAAAAAAATATTAACACATTCACTTATTGATTAATTATTGATCTAACGTGTAATGTGAATTGAGCAGATAACCAAGTGCTGGACGCTCTTTACTATGGAGAATATGAAAACCGTGGACTGGGTTCGGGTACTGCGGGTCGGGTCACGTGGCCTGGATATCATGTTATGGACTACATTGATGCCACAAACTTCACAGTTCCTTCTTTGATTCTTGGAGACCAATGGCTGGATTCCACAGCAGTTCCATATGATGTTGATGTATAGATAAAACTTTGATAACTCTACCATGATATGAAGTCTAATGGCTCAGGAAGAATTATGTATTTTATTTATTCCTCATATTTGCACTATTTAGTAAAATGGAAAGTCTGCAATCCAAGTGGCTTACGTACATTGAAAAAATAAAAGTTGCGTAGATTGGGTGACTATGGAGATTTGCACGAGAAATGTTGAGCTGCAGTGAATTCAAATGTAAAAGTTTTTGTACATGAACAATCTTTGTATCATCTCTCTCTCTCTCTCTCTCTCTCTCTCTCTCTCTCTCTCTCTCTCTCTTCGATCCAAGCCATCCTTGACTACTGTCCTAGCTAGCTAGTAACTTGGAGAATTAGGGGAAATTGACAGTCTTAAGTTCCTTAGTTGACATGATCAAGCCCTATTTTGATCAGAATCTGAGTATTCCCAATATAATTTCCATTATTTGTCAAGCCAACTGGTGTCCGAGCTTTAAAGTCGAGGTTTGGGTTTCACTCATCCCCTATGCCATCCCCCATCTTCAAATCCCACTTAAATCTTATGATGCAATCTGTTTTGATCAAATCTGACCTTATAGATGGATTCAACATGATCGATTTAATAAGAAACAACCCTTGGATCGTATTTTTTTGATGAAAAAATTATGATTTTTTAGAGTCTTTTGTTGCTCGATCTGCTCCATTACGGGTTGACCCGTAACATACACTCATAAACATCCCTAACATAGTTATTTGCATATAATCCTTATACGGAAATCGAAAAAAATTTAAATGGTTAATTAGTTTAGTTGTTGGAGCAAGAATTGGCTCATCTCATTCATGACTGATCATCCCATACAATGGGGTATGCATGTAACAACGAGGTCAAAGGTTCGATTCTCACTGTGGTCTCGTGAAAGGGTTCTTTTGCTTAGCCAGGCAGCTCATGTTCGGCTTGTATGAGATTGAGTCGAGTTCGACCATGCACGAGCTAGGTGAGCCTTGTCTGAGCAAGGCTGGATGTAAACAAACAAAGCCCGATCAAGGCTTGTTCGGTTGGTTTGGCTCCTTTACCGGACCTATATTGGTGCAGCAGCTTCTTTTTAAGTAGCTTCTCAAATTTAGGGTTTCCAATAAGTCGTGGTTTCTGTTGGGCTTGTTAGGCAGGACGCAGATGTAGCAGACTTTGTGGGTCGCCGGCTTTCCCTCCACGGACGGGCCCCACGCAAACCCTAAATTAGGGCAACCTCTTCCCTCCGTACAACAGAAATGCACTTGGTTTCCCTAAACACCCTTCACTTTCATGAAAGGTACCAACCTGGCCCCATGCACCAATAAAAACTTTTTACTCTCCAAGTGACCAAAATGCCCTTCAAATATGTGAATTTGACTAATAAGTGCTGTATGTTGTGGAGTATGGGCGCTGAAGTCTATGTGGAACAGACCCAGTTAATCTGTTGGATATCCTAAGAAGCTTGAATCATTTGGCATCCCTACAAGCCAGTCGAATTTGAGAGCAGATCAGGTCCGAGGAGCCTCGGACAGAAACACCGTCCAAGGCACCTGGATGCCATTCATCATGAAAATGAACGGCACTCATAACCTACCCAATGCCCCCTCTGTTTTGGATGATTTCTAGCTGTCTATTTGTTGCATCATTGATGCCGTTCATCAGCATTAGAATTTTTTTTTTGGAGCCCATCTTAGGTAAAGGCCATCTTTTTAGATGAGTGTTTAATGATGCAAACATGTCGGGTTTTGGATCCCAAAATACACTGGGAAGTCAGGTAAGTTCGATTTGGGGACAGCCAAATTTTGCAAATTCCTCTTCCTGAATCCTGGAATCCAACCCATTTGCAACCCCAAGTGTTTGGTGCCTTCCATCTCCATGATCAACAGCATCCAAGGAGTCTTGGAGGCTCTTTGTACCTCGTCCTCTCTCGTCCAACTTTAACTCAACTTGGAGCTAATGCACCATCCTGTATCGAGCTTAGCAACCTAATTTGGGGGTCTACAAGAGTACTGTAAACAGCTATGATCCAAGTGGGTGTAGATCAATTTTTGTTTTTTTGTTCTTCTAGGAACATTTTTCTAGATAACCAAGCCAAGTCCAAGTCCAAGTCCAAGTCCAAGTCCATGTGATTATATCAGTTATTATTATCGGGTCCAACAGTGTAGGCCCAATCTAGTAATTGAAAATTGTATTTAGATCAACCATGATCCATACCCAAACCGTTTGTACATGTACTAATATATTGTTAGAAACTCCTCAGCAAAATGCTGAAAACCCAGGGACTTTTACGTCAAAACCGTCTGCGGCAAAAAGGGCTCTCGCTTCGAGGACGTTGGTGTGCTTTGTCTCGTTCCGGAGGGGTATTTTTGGACCATAAAATATTTACCCTTGGAACTGCGCCACCTCGGACGTCTGCATGGGCTCCTTTGGAGACTCCTTTTTTTTTCTCCTCGTTCCATTCCTTAACACAAAGGAAAAAGAAAACATATAGAGAAAGAAGAAGAAGAAGTGAGAAGAGAAAGGAAAAAAAAAAAAAAAACTTTGAGGCTCTATCGGAGAGCCCCTCTGCCCCCAAGCAGAGGGAAGGAAGAGGGAGCGGCAAACTCATATTCAGGACATACACCAGAAGAAAAAGGAAAGAAAAAATGCCAGTTTTCGACGACTACACCAATGTCGCCGAGCGTCGCAAGGCCGAGAACCGCCGGCGTCTCATCCGGCGCATCATCGTCACTGGCAGCACCTCTGTCGCAGCCCTCCTCCTCGTCGCGATGGCCGTGGTCGCTGTCGTCAATCTCACCGATCAGCACAGAGGCAAGCAAGGCGGGCATGCCATCTCCGAGGTCTCCAAATCCGGTGGGGTGATCACGTCCATCTGCTCGGTGGTGGATCACCCGTCTGCCTGCATCTCATCGATCACCGGCTCCCTCGGTGGATCGTCGAACGTGAAGCCGAAGGAGGTTCTCAAGGCAGCAGTAAGGCTGGCGGTCGACGAGCACCAGCAAGCGGCGAAGCTGCCAAAGGCGCTGTCGGCCGGCGACCCCATGGACCAGGCCGCACTCGCCGACTGCAATGAGCTGCTGGGCTACGCCATCGACGAGCTCAACAGGACCTTCTCCGGCATCGAGGGGCACGAGATGGTCCGGCTGTCCGAGATCGAGCTCGACCTCAGGAACTGGCTCAGCGCTGTCCTATCGTATCAGGACACGTGCCTGGAGGGCCTCAAGGATGGGTCCCTCAAGGATAAGATGCAGCAGGGCCTTGTCAACGCCACCCAGCTGACCAGCAACGCCCTGGCTATCGTCACCCAGTTCTCCAGCATCCTTTCCCTGCTCGACATCTCGGCCGTAATGCACCACCGCCTGCTGCTCTCTAGTGGGGCCCACCAAAGGGCTCGCAGTGGAGTCCCCGAATGGGTCTCCCCGGCCGATCGCCGGCTCCTGAAGGGTGGAGGAGGTGCACCGGCTGGTGTCAGGCCCGACGCGGTCGTGGCAAAGGATGGGTCCGGGAACTACACCACGATCGGGGCCGCGCTCGCCGCGATGCCAAAGAAGCGAACCGGGCGATATGTTATCTATGTGAAGGAGGGTGTCTACGACGAGACCGTGACAGTGGAGAAGGACATGGTCAATGTCATGATGTATGGGGCCGGCTCGAGGAAGACGATCATCACCGGCAGCAAGAATTTCGTTGACGGGACACCGACTTTCCGCACGGCAAGCTTCGGTAAGTGTTCGTCTGCACCAGTGAGGCCAAGGGCCGATACGAGACGACTTGAATCGGACTCACTAGATCTTAAAATAGGGTCTAATACACTGGCGTTGTTTGTCCAAGTTATATCATTGACACATGAACAAAGTTCATGAAAGATCATGATCTCGATCAGGTTTCGCATAATTGTTGTGTTTTGATTAGGGGTGTCAACGGGCCTGGCTTACCCGTACCCGACCCAAACCAAACCCTATAGAGTCCGGGTATGGTGATAAATAAGAAGACCAGATTAAGACCCGGGACTGGACCTGAAGGTCCGATTAATACATGGACCCAGGTATAATTTGTGAAATTTTATACCAGACCCAGACCCAGACCCAGACCCAACTTGAGTTCCAATTAAGATCTGTAATTTTTCAATGTAAAAATGATAAAAATATGGTTTTACCAGGTATGGTGCAGGTTTGGTTCATGTAGTTTTTATCGGGTCTGGGTATGGTTTTTCTTATAGTGGACTCGATTAGACCAGGCTCCCGTCCTGATATATACCATACCCAAAAAACTAGTCCAAGTCTGGTTTCACCTGGGTCTGAACCAAACCCGAAAACGTTGACACCCCTAGTTTTGATGCAATAAACAATGAGATCACGTTTTGCCTTTCTACGTGGATGCCCAGGTCTTGATATAGTTGGCTTAGTTTGCTATATAGTTGTTATTCATCTAGGAGTTCATGTACACTTCACACACACACAGAAAAAGAAAACAAGGAGGCAAAAAAACTGAAAGTTTATGTACAAGTTCATGAATTGATGCGAAAATTAAGTAGTTCATGAACTTGGTCATATTTCACATAAAATGGCATTTTGGAATGAAAGTCATACAGCAAGAAAATTCTCTGTAGTTTGACCAGTTCCTGTTGAATGCCAGAAAAGGAGGGTTTTCATGTTGTAGAGACCCAGATTTTCCTTGATTTCTAGGACTCCTAAATAGTACATAGAAAAACCCGAACACTAGGGAAATAGGTATGACTAGAGAAAAGTTAAGATCATCTTGTATTTCCAGATTGATCACAATAGGTATGACTAAGTTTTATATGTTTCAGTGGCGATTGGAGAAGGATTCATTGCTAAGGCCATGGGATTCAGGAACACAGCTGGTGCAGCCAAGCACCAGGCAGTGGCACTCCGCGTCCAATCCGACCGCTCAGTCTTCATCAATTGCAGGATGGACGGTTACCAGGACACACTATATGCTCAGACACACCGGCAATTCTACCGGAGCTGCGTGATCACCGGGACTATCGACTTCATATTCGGCGATGCAGCTGCAGTCTTCCAGAATTGCATGATCGTTGTCAGGATGCCGTTGCCTAACCAGCAGAACACGATTACAGCTCACGGAAGGCTCAATAAGCACGAGTCGACCGGGATAGTGATACAGAATTGCAAGATCCTTGCAGATAAGAAGCTCGTGCCGGACAGGCTGAAGGTCGGGAGCTATTTGGGGAGGCCATGGAAACAGTACTCTAGAACAGTTATAATGGAATCTACAATTGGAGATCTCATTAGGCCAGAAGGTTGGTTGCCATGGGATGGAGATTTTGCTCTGGACACCCTCTTCTATGGGGAGTACAAAAACAGGGGCCCTGGTGCAGCAGTTGCCAAGAGAGTTAACTGGAAAGGATTCAAAGTGATCAAGGAGAGGACCGAGGCCTTGGGATACACAGTGGACAAGTTCATACAAGGGGGACAGTGGATTAAAGCTACTGGATCACCTGTTAGCTTGACCTTGTCTCGATGAGTGGTTCAATCCTTTTTTTAATGTGTTTTATCGAGAGATTTATTGCTCGAGGGGCCTACTTTTTCCTTTTCTCTTCTACTCTTGTATTTCAAAACTCTGGAAGTTATGGAAGTCCAAACAAGGAAGTGCGTCCAAATTGTGTATCAAATTTTTTGACATGTGAGAGTCCATACACGAGGACAATTTGTTCGTTGCAGATCCAGTTGTCTCGGGCCACACAAAGTACAGCACATGCATCAATTTTCTATGTTTTGTGTTTTCAAAGAAAATCGACGCATGCGTTAATGATTTACTTTCATCAACAAACCTCATAAGTTCATATGAATGAACTGTGATTGTCCTGACGAAGTTATTTGATGTTAGTTTTGTCTTTTAAAAAGACCCTTTGAGCAGGTTTTTTAGGATGTATTAGGACTCACTCTCATCATGTCAAAAGCGGTTATTCTTATTTTATGGCCTCGCTCATCATCTGATAGGGGCAACTTGTGAACGCCACCAAATTGACGGTATGTCACAAGTTCGAAACACATGCTTAGCATCCCTTTCCGCAAGGTCAAAGCTGGGTGTATTCCCCATTATGCAAAGAAACCTCAAAGGTTTTACCAACTAGAGGCCACCTGATATGCAGTCATGATGGACGGTTTTCCCTTGGATTATCCAAGAAAAGAGATGTTAGGTTAGTAGTGAGGAAGTGTAAAAGGTTTCTTAGTGCTAGAACAATCGGCCAGGCTTCCTTAGTTAGATAGTGAAGAATCCATGTTGGTCTGCTACTAGTGCTCTTCGGTACAAAAACAAGGCAAATAGCAAGTTGAAAACTTGTTGTTTCAGACCACCATATTTTTCACCTTTTTGTTTTTGATGTATATAACTCTTTGGCACTATCGAGTGCCCCAAAAAGCCTTACGGCTCAAGCACCCCGTGTATTCAGACCCTCTCTCCTTCTCTTGATGTATTTTGCTTTCAAGTATCTATAAAAAAGAATTTTGCATCATTACTTCTTTGCTCTCTTTGTGATTGTGCATGCACGTACTCGTATTTTTGCTCGTGCATGCGTGTTGTTAGTTGCTTGTGCACTAAAAAGGCTTGTTTTTTGTGTTTGTAATTACTCGAAGCTACATCGTTGGAGCCTTCGCTTCTAAGCCTATGACAAGTTGACACCAGAGCCTTGTTGATATTGGGATTGACAATGGCACTGAAGAAGAATGACATGACTCCTTCAAGCAGTATGGTTCCTCCTAAAAAAGACTTGTAGATGATCGTGTGTCAGTCATCTCATGTGATGTGGTCGAGCTGACTGGAATGGTGACCAATATGAAAAAATTGGTCAATGGGACTTGCACTGCCTTTACGGATCTCAACGTAGAGATCAAGACAACAATAGAGGGAGTGAAAAGTCTTGCCACTAGATTTAACAATTCGATGGAAGTCCTTGTCAGTAAATTTGATGATTTGTTGGGTCGGTTCAAACATTATAGCTACTAAATTGAATATTATTCGATGGAAGAATGATCTGTTGGAATGGCAATTGAGGACTACCCCAGCTGGCGGCACTGTGGCACACGTAGATAGGACACATTATAGGTTACCTGAGCCTGCAAAGTATAAGGGTACGCAGAACTCAAAGAACCTTGAGAACTTTATCTACGAAATGGACCAGTTCTTGGAAGCTGGGATAATAGAGGAAGATGCAGATAGGCTGCGAACCACAATAATGTACTTTACGGATGAAGCGACTCTTTGGTGGAGATGTTGCTTGAGTGATGTTTGATGTGGGTTGGTTGTTATAGTCTCGTGAGAGGACCTCAAAAAGAAATTATGAGAGTATTTTTTGCCTAAAAATCAAGAGAAAATGACCCCACAAAAGGTTGCTGGTATTGAAACAGACAAAGTAAGTGCATGACTATGTCAAGGCATTCTCTTCGATAATGTTGAAAGTCTAGAGAATGAATGATCAGGATCAGTTGTTTTATTTCAGTAACGGGTTGTAAGAATGGGCAAATACAGAACTCATTTGGCATGACTCTACAATGCTAGCTTGTGGTTGAAGAGAAACTTGTCAAGCTTGAGAGGAACAATGCAGCATTTTAAGGCAAGCAACATGAAAATGATCATAACAATCGAATGGACAATCAAGGAAACGATTATGCACAGAATGTTGGTCGGGGGAACCAACAGGATCAGGGCCGATAGGATGGCCAAAATCAAAATTAAAATAGAAATAACTACTATGGTGGCAACTATCGTCGTCGTGATTGTCGTATCTGCCATGACGATCATTGAGCGGATACATATCCCAACAAAAATCACAGTCAAGGGAATGGAGATAACTGTGCACCCCAGGCTATAAATGTTATTCAGGGTGAGGAACTTCATCAACCTGTACAGAAGTCAATTGTCGGAGCAATACAGATGATGAATGCAGTGAAAGTGACGGGTACTACAGAATAAATCGTGTGCAAGGAACTAATGTACTTAGAACTTCTACTCAACAGAAGACTCAAAAAGACATTGGTAGATACAGGTGCCACACATAATTTCATCTCGTGTGAAGAGGCAAAACGGTTGGGACTGTAGTGAGAAAAAGAAAGAGAGCCGCATGAAAGCGGTTAATTCGAAAGCCAGAACCATCTACAATGTTGTTCGTAATGTGGCAGTGCAGATCCACAACTGGTCAGGAAGGATCACGCTATCAGTCGCGCCTATGGATGATTTCAATGTCATCCTCAGAATAAAATTCTTGAGAAACAACAAGGCAGTGCCGATGCCTCACCTCAACGCTATCAGCTTAGAGAGTGAGAATCATCCCTGCATGGTTACTATGATATCGGTGAAGCCATGCGAGTGCTTGGTGTCCGTGCTCCAGTCGAAGAAAGGCATGAAAAGTGGTGATGAGACTTTTCTTGTCATAATCCATGCCACAGATGAAGTGAGAGAAGCCACTGATGTCCTAGAGGCCTTAGTGCCCATATTGAAGGAGATCGATGATGTTATGCCTGTCGAACTGTCGAAGAAGCTACCTTTAAGGCATGAGGTAGACCACCAGATTGAGCTAGTGTTGGGTGCATGACCACTCGCATTTTATGATAATTTCTTAGTTGCAGGAATTATGCAAGCAATTGGATGACATGATTGAAGCAAAAATTTTGCAACCATCTAAAGCTCCCTTTAGAGTGCTCGTGATGTTTCAGGCAAAGCACGATGGGTCGAAGCGTTTGTGCGTCGACTATAGGGTATTGAACAAAATGACTATAAAGAATGAACTATTTTGATCAGCTCAGAAAGGCTAAGATCTTCTCTAAGTTGGACCTGAGATCTGGCTACTGGCAGGTCAAAGTTGTGGAAGAAGATGAGCTAAAAACTACCTGTATAATGGGATATGGGGCGTTCAAATTTCTTGTTATGCCCTTCGGCTTCACGAACATGCCTGCTACTTTCTCAACCCTGATAAACAAAATCTTCAATCCGCACCTTGACAAGTTTGTCATTATGTACTTAGACATCATAGTTATGTATAACGATTCTATCGAGCAGCATGTTCAACACCTTTAGATTATGTTTCAAACTCTGAAGGGCCATGAGTTGTATGTCAAGTGATAAAAGTGCTTATTTGGTCAGAAGGAAGTCCACTTTTTTGTCATATTGTGAGAAGAGGCACCTTACAAATGAACCACAAGAAGATTGAGGCTATTCAAGCATGAGAAATGCCTTATAAGGTTCTTAAATTACGCTCTTTCTTGGAGCTTGTAAATTATTATTGGTGCTTCAACAAGGGATATTCACAGATTGTTACTGCGCTCACAGATCTGCTGAAAAAAGACAGACCATGGCTATGGCCTGATGCATGCCAGAAGGCTTTTGATGGGTTGAAGCACACCTTGATAGAGGAGCCAGTGCTAAAGTTGTTCAACTGTCGGCAACCGTTTGAGGTGCAGACCGATGTGTCAGACTTTGCTATCGAAGGGGTGTTGCTCCAAGAAGGATATCCCATTGCATTTGAAAGTTGAAAGCTAAACGACACAGAACGTTGATACACTGTGCACAAGCACAAGATGTTGGTGGTTGTGCATTGTCTCTGCATATAGAGACATTATCTTTTGAAGTCGCAGTTTGTTGTGCGCACTGACAACGTTGTGACAAGCTACTTTTAGACTCAAAATAAGCTGAGTTCAAGGCAAGTGCGCTGGCAGGATTTTCTGACAGAATTTGATATGATCCTCGAGTACTAGCCTGCAGGACCAATATTGTTGCCAACGCCTCAAAAGGCAAAACTTGCAGTTTTGCTCAATTGGGATGGAAGTGTGAGCCAACCGATGGGCGATCTTCTTGAGCGGGTTCGAGAAGCTTTAAAGAGTGACCCGACAACTCAATAGCTGGTCACATTGGTAAAGGAAGGAAAGATGCAGAGATTTTGGTTGGAGGGCGATTTGCTCTGCTCAATGGGTGATCGTCTATATATCCCGCGATAGGATACTCTACGAAGGTGCTTGATGCACGAGTTCCATGATACCACCGAGCCATGTCACCCAAGACAATAGAGAATGTTGGCATTGTAGGAGTGTGCATTCTACTAGTCGTAGATGCACAACGATGTGGATGATTATGTGCGGACTTGCTTAATTTGCCAACAAGACAAGCCCATCAATTAGAGACCTGGAGGACTACTGGAGCCCCTATCATTACCGAGCCATCCGTGAGAGTGCATAACCATGAATTTTATCGTGAGCTTGCCAAAAGCTCAAGCTTGCAGTTCTATCTATGTGGTTGTCGATAAGTTTTTGAAGTATGCTATCTTCCTGCCTGCCCCTACCACCTGCTCAGCTCCCGACACTGCTAAGTTGTTTCTAAAGAATATATTCAAGCATTGAGGAATCCTAGAAAGCATTGTGAGTGATTGTGATGTCTGCTTCACTAACAAGTTTTGGCAAGAATTATTTCACTTGATTAGGACAAACTTGCACTTCAACACAAGTTTTTACCCTGAAATCGATGGACCGACGGAGAGGATCAATGGCATGTTAGAAGAATATATGTGGCACTTTGTTAATACCAATCAAAGAGATTGTGTTGATTTACTTGATGCAACTCAATTCTACTACAACCTCCAAAAGAGCGAGTCATCCGACTATAGTCCATTTGAAATTGCACCCAGACAACAGTCGTAGACTCCTCACTCTCTTGATGTGCGAGGACATGGAAAAGCGCCTTATGCATACTAGTTCGTTAGGAATTGGCAAGATCAATTAGAGTTAGCAAAGGCGTATTTAAAAAAACCAATCAAGCACATGAAGAAATGGGCAGATGAGAAGCGTCGACCAGCAAAATTTTGTATTGGAGACAAGGTGTTGGCAAAGCTCTTTTCAGATTGCATAACTATCTTTTAGGTCCATCACCGAGGCCTTATTCGCAAGTATGATGGCCCCTTCACCATTATCAAGCACATAAGAAACTTGGCATATTGGCTGAACTTGCCAGCAAACTTTCAAGTGCATCTGGTATTCTACATATGGAACCTGAAGCCGTTCCACGAAGATAAAGGAGACCTTCAGCGGATCATGCCTCAATGTGCTCCCATTCCACAACATGCACCCTCAACGGTCAGTATTCCAGGCAGAGAACCTGAAGTCATCCTCAACCATTCTAACAACTACCTTGGGAAAGTAAAAAAGTACTTAGTGCAATGGAAGAGATTTTTAGAATGTGAAGCTACCAGGGAGAAGGCTACCAACATATTTCAACATCAATAGATTGTAGAAGACTACCATGAACAATTGGCATCAAAGACAATGCCAACTTAGGCGGAGGAGTGTGTTCGAGACCGCCATATTTTTAACCTTTTTATTTATGATCTATATACCTCTTTGGCACTCTCAAGTGATACGAACCCGTCTATAAGTATACAAGCACAGTCGCTGCGGGGTCAACTCGCAATCTGAGTGGTACACCAAGTTGGGCACACACACATGCAATAGACAAGCTAGAGAGTGCAGGCACAGGGCGCATGGGTGTGGCACACAGAAAAGGCATACGTACGCATGCACGCGGTGCACAACGTGCATAGCATACAAGTTATGCACGCATAAGCATGGTGCATAATGCACATAGCGCACAAGGGAAGCACGCACACGTGTGCGGTGAGTCAACATAGCACATGGGCTTGCAATGCACAAGTGCACAACCCACCACACACGTAGCATGCAAGGCTTACATGTGTAAGTGAGTAACGCACGAGCACAGTGAACGCACACGCAATGCGCGAGCGACATAGCGCTCATATGCGATACTCGTACGTGCAGCAGGTGAGTCAGCGGGATGGGCCGACCAAACTTAGTTGGCGCTTTCTGATTGGAGATGGCCAGACACCAAGGTTGACCAACCAGCTCACAACTCAGTTGTTGACCAGGATGGCGCACTACATTAAAGCTCAAATCGAGCCCATAAATAGTGAAGCTCCATAATATATATATATATATATCTGATTGGAGATGGCCAGACACCAGGGTTGACCAACCAGCTCACAAGTCAGTTGTTGACCAGGCTGGTGCACTACAGGAAAGCTCAAATCGAGCCCATAATTATTGAAGCTCCATAATATATATATATAATTATAGAAATTGTAAGTTTCAAACCTGATGGAATAAAATTTTGGCTCTCGATTGAGAGAAGGTCTCTTTTGAGAGGATTGGCCTTGGGCTAAGCCTAAGCCTAGTCTAAGGATTTTACGTCATTTCCTTCCTCTTTATTTCTTCTTTTATCTTTGTTTTCTTCATTTAGGAGTGTCTGTAGCTGATCTGAACTAAACGCAAAGACAGAGACATCAGACCATCAACTGATTGAATTTGAGGCTGCAAGGACTGTGAGAGCAATTGACCAGAGTTGATTATCAATCGAAGATCACTAAAACTTGATCGATGTAAAGTGATATTGGATTCAGATGAAGATTGGTTGAATCGAGTATTCAACTACCTGCATGAGTTATTTCAAGTTCTTCTCTGCAAACTCTGATGAGTCATGAAACTCTAAAGAAGATCAGATCAAGGATCTAGTTTTACTATAATATTTCTGCTGTAAATGAGCCTAAATGACTGTAACAGGTGATACTGCATGTTACATGTTTGCTTAAATGCAATTGAAGTTATAAAAAGGCATAGATCTTGGGAAGGACTTTTAGAGAGGTCATATCAAGTGGTATCAGAGTGGTTTGCCGTTTAAATCAAAGTTTTATAGGTGATTTTACTTGAGGTTCGTCTGCTGAAAGTCGTCGAGCTTGGTGGAGCATCGCAACTGCCACAACGCACAACAGACTGCGCATTGCACAATCAATTACCGCAATTGTTGATTCTTGCATTGCATCTAGTGCATTAGCATCTCAGCGAAATTTTGGTGCACCTAAGTTTACTGTGCATCCAACGTACTTCTTCATTGCAGCGCACATCCTTGCACCTTAGCATTGGCGTACAACAACGCTGCACATAGTAGTGTTACTCAGCACACCAAAGCAGAATTTACACACATACTGCCACACCACAGTATACATCTGCGCACTTCGTTGCCGCCTTCATACATTCATATCACTACCATCTGCTATCGCATGCTTTACTTGTTGCGCATCTGGCGCAATTCTTACCTTGCACCTTAGCAATTGACGGTGATATGTGCCTCAACGCAATCATTGTGTGAGCCTCTCAGTGAACTTTTGTGTACCTCAGTTGATTGCACAACTAGCGCAACATCGAGGTCTTGGTTGTCTGCATCGTGTGACTGCTATCTCAGTACAATGTTGTGCATCATCGCATTATCTGTCCCCAGCAACATTTCATATCCTTCGTTGTGCAATGCACAAGTTTGAAAGCATCATAGTGCCTAACATCATAGTATTACTCAGGCAATGCAGTGGTCTTTAAATATAAGTTCATATTGCAGCTCATGGCATGAGTATCGACAATAGCAATGTGAAGGCTCAAGCCTATCACATGACTTAAGGGTGTAGTCTTATGTTTGGCAACCCCAGGCGCAGCACCAACAGGCGACTGCATACGCTGCTTACTATCACAAATTGCAGTCTTCTTTGCTTCCTTTACAATGTAAGCATCCTAAGATCGAATTTGGATGAGAAGCCTTGCAAAACTTGAAAGCGCACTGCAGATCACCGTGTTACGTGAGGAGCTAGGATGGATATACGCATCAGGCGCATGATGTTTCTAACACTCTGAACTATGCACAGAGTAGTCACACGTGTGACTCACATATGTAGTCTACAACCTGGCATCATTTGTAGCAGCATAATAAGTTTATAGCTTACTAGGACAGTTGTCTGCAAGCAGAGAATAATGTGTTTGTCTATTCACACCATGAGCAAAAAGGTCACGTGCACCATGCATCAAATGTGGGGGTTACAATGTATGAACCTTATCAATGAAATGATGATTATGTATATGGTGTGAGTGTTCAATTATGAATGAATACTTATATCCATAAAGTATATCATATGCGGACCAGTTCGAGAATGTTGAATATACAACAAAGTTCCAAAACTCAGACAATCTGTTAGCTCGAGAGAGTGAGCAAGAATATGGCCATCCATATTATGATCAATATGAAGAATACACTGGCGATGCACTAAGATATAATGAGTCATATGACAATACACTAGAAGCTCCTAAAGAAAATTTTTATGGCCAATAACATTATGCTCAAATGAAAGAATATGTGGATCATGTGCAGTGGACAGATGAACAATATGTTAATGCAATAGAGGTACCTGAAGAGGATCAATATGGGCAATATGATCACACAGAGGAAAGTTATGCACGTATTGTTGCAATAGCAGAAAAGATGAAAACATAGATCAGATCCTTACAAGTGAATATGACAGGAATGCAAATGCAGACCGTCTCCTTACAAGTAACTATGCAGGAGAGCCTCGACAATTTAAGAAATTTGAGGAAGATACAGGAAAAAGCACTGAATACCACAGAGTCGGTTGGAAGGTTGACCGAGGTTGGACTGCCTGCAGAACATACGACCGACATGCAACATACATATCACCAAGCAAATGATGCACAAACGCTCATATGCAATGCATATACATATCAAGTATATTTTGAACAAGGACCACTAGTGCATCCAGAGCATGGCAAAACATTGCTCATGCACACAAGCTGCAAGCTGGATGTCTATGAAACTGAAGAAATGAAGCAATAGCAGAAATCAGAACATATTGAGAATAACATTAGCTCAATAAAAAAAACTACAGAGCATGACCCAGAAGGTGATGATTTTCCTCATGGATCTAGCTTAACTACATGTGCAAATGGGAAGCAGCCGATGACAGCTATGATGCAGCATGCAACCATACTTTATGGAAAGGAAAAGTTGTCTCTAGTCAAAGACCTTGAGGACAGATATGAGTCATCATTGATCACATTTCAGCAATAGCTTATGTGATTCCTAAGGAACATGAAGGTCGCTGAAAATCAATGCAGGCCATTAGACCGACGTCTATTAGACAATGAGAAGCTGCGAATTGACGAAAGACCGTTTATCACACCAATAAAAGAATGAAATAAGTTTCCATTTGATCCTGGAAGAGCGAAAGCATTCCTATGTAAGTAGTAATATCTCAATTCAAATAAGGAACAGAGTGTGAGATAAATAAGCCGTATAGTGCGGATAACTTCAATAAGGAAAACAAAAATAAAGCGTGGACGTGAAAGGACCATAACCCACAGGTGATGAAAGAGTCTTGAGGTCAAGACCATGCAGAGCGTGGTGGTTTGATATAAACCTGTCTACAAGTGCACAAGCACATTCGCTGTGGGGTCAACTCGCAATCTGAGTGGTACATCGAGTTGGGCACACATGCATGCAATAGGCAAGCAGGAGAGTGCATCCATATGGCGCATGGGTGTGGTGCACAAAACGCATAGCGTACAAGTTATGCACGAATAAGCATGGTGCATAACGTGCATAGCGTGTAAGAGAAGTGTGCACACGTGTGCGGTGAGTCAACGTAGCACATGGGCATGCAACGCACAAGTGCACAGTGCACTACACACATAGTGTGCAAGGCTTACATGCATACACAAGTGGTGCACAAGCGCAATGCATGCGCACGCGATGCGCGAGCGACATAGCGCTCATACGCGATACTCGAGCGTGTGGTGGGTGAGTCAGCGGGATGAGCTGGCCAAACTTAGTTGGCGTGTTCTGATTGGAGATGGCCAGACGCCAGAGTTGACCAGCCAGGTCAGCTATTGACCAGGCTGGCGCATTACAGGAAAGCTCAAACTGAGTCTATAAATAGTGAAGCTTTGTAAAAGAAAAAGATATATCTGATTAGGAGAAATTGTAAGTTTCAGGCCTGGTGGAATAAAGTTTTGGCTCTCGATTGAGAGAAGGCTTCTTTTGAGAGGATTGGCCTTAGACTAAGCCTAGGCCTAGTCTAAGGATTTCATGCCATTTTCTTCCTCTTCATTTCTTCTTTTATCTCTATCTTCTTTATTAAGAAGTGTTTGTATCATATCTAAACTAAATGCAAAGACAAAGACATCACACCATCAGCTAATCGGATCTGAAGCTGCAAGGGCTGTGAGAGCAATCAGTCAGAGCTAATCATCAATCGAAGATCGCTAAAACCTGATCGATGTAAAATGATGTTGGATTCAGATGAAGAATTGTTGAATCAAGTATTCAGCTACTTGCACGAGTTAGTTCAAGTTCTTCCCTGCAAACTTTGATGAGTCATGAAACTTTAAGAAAGATTGGATCAAGGATCCAGTCTTACTACATTGTTTCTACCTTTAATCAACCTAAATTGTTGTAACAGGCGATACCACACGTTACCTGTTCGCTTAAATGCAATTAAGGTTATAAAAAGGCATAGATCTTGGGAAGGACTTCTAGTGAGGTCGTATCATGAGTGCTCCAAAAGGCATTATGGCTTTGGCACCCCGTGTATTCGAATCCTCATTTCTCCTCTTGATGTACTTTGCTTTCAAGTATCTATAAAGAAGCTTTTTGTGTCCTTGCCTCTTTTCTCTCTTTGTGATTGTGCATGCGCGTACTCTTGCTTTCGCTCATGCGCGTGTTGTGAGTTGTTTGTGCGCTAAAAAAACCTACTTTCGGTGTTTGCAATTACCCGGAGCTACATAGCTGGAGCCTTCGCTTTTAAGCCTGTGACACTTGTATTATATCGTAATAATACTATGGCAAACTTAGGGTTGTCAATGGATCCAGTTTGTATGGGGGCACTGACATGACCCAACCTAAACATAAATCTTCAGGTATGACATGGAAAGTGCTAACCCGAATGATATTTCGGTTGACCTAAACCCAACCCGAGCAATATGCGGGCTAGGTTTGGGTTATGATTTTTGCCGAGTACCCAACCTGAGTATTTTATATATTTTTTAATAAAAATAAAATTTTAAAATTATGCGGGTCCAGGTATGGCATTCTATTTTTGTGACCGGACAAAACACAAACCCAATTATTAGTTATATGGGCGGGTTCGTGTCAACCCTGACCCGACCTGATGATAGCCCTAGGAAAACTCTGCAGTATGACATGGTCGTTACGTTTTGGAGGATTCTAAATGTGAAGGTTTCCAGAAACGTAGGTTACAATTTTACAACATTTTAGGCAAGTTTAATTATATCTAGCGTGGCAAGTTTGCAACACATAAAATAATAAAGATCATATAATTGAATTATTTGGTTTGCAAAAAAAAAGATTTAGCGGCATAATTTTGTTGCTTCTAGCTCTCAAACAATGTATTTTTTTTAACCCTGTTTCTTCCTATTTTAAAACAATGTATTTATTATTTTTTAAACAAGTCAGGTTAAATTAGTTGCTCCTCCTGACGGGTCAGGGGTTTCTCCCCCTGCCAAGTTTGGCTTGTTTATTATGAGCTCATACTTGGCCTGGCTTGCCACAAGAATGATCGAAGCTTGAACACCTCAAACTTGGTTCATCGAGATTGTTTACCTGCCCCTAGTTACCATAGGGCGGATAGGAGCAATCACATTGCACTTGACTGTCCTCCATCTCTAGGGTACAGCTTTTCAATTGTGAAGCCCAATAGAAGATGGAGGGCAGATCAAGTGCAGTGGCACACTAAAATTTGCAATGCGATTGCACATGATCTGCCACCTAGTTAGCAACCCTAAAAAACCTTCCTGTGGTCATTTCAAGCCAAAATTTTTGCAAAGGAATTATTCATTTCACCACCAGAAAACTTACTTTTAAGATACTTGTAATTTCTACCAATTTTAGACCAAAATAAAACCTAGGGCATCAAGATGAGGCACTAAAAGGGAGAAACAGAGTATTTCCCTTTGTTTTGATGACTTGTATTTTCACCAAAATTTGAATGGAAAAAACCAAGGGCACATTTTGTTTCTTGGAAAATTGTCTTATGGTCACTGGGTGTCTAAGATTGCAAGTCATTTAATCAGTTGAATCAAACGCATTTGTGGCCATAGGTGCCATTGCTGAGAAGAATCGATGAAAACCCTTCTGAAAATTTTCAAGTTTTTTTGTAAAAGTAGCGAGAATGTGGGGGTGTGATGTGTGTAGCCATTTTCCATGTTTTGGGTGGGAAATCACATTCTCATCTATAATAGATCCCACCTTCTCCTAATTTACCTGGGTAAGTGGGTGCGCCCAAACACCTAATGGAGAGAGGATCAGGTCCAAATGAGCCGTGGATAAAAAACTGTCCTAAGGCTGCTTGGATGCCATTCGTCATGAAAATGGACGGCATCAAAACCGATCTAAAATGATGGTCTTTATCTCAATGGGATCCACAAAATATTCTAGTGGTGTTCACTTAATTTGTCGATGAACGACATCCATGATGCAAATGCAAAAATGAACGGCTGAAAATCGTCCAAAACAGGGGGCATTCTGTATGTTCCAAGTACCCTTCGTTTTCATGATGAATGGCAACCAGGTGTCTTGTACAGTCTCTCACTAATGTACTTCTTATCGTCAAAATGCCACAAAAAAAAAAAAAGAAGTTAACTATGACTGTCATTAAAAAGAACCTTGATTCCAAAAGCTCCAGGAAGTTTGATAAAGCACAAAAGACCATATTTTCGTCCAAAACCCCACTGGCGCAGGGGTGGTTGCGAGGGTGCTAAGATTAAGGCACCGGATCAAAACCCACTGGCGCAGGGGTGTATCCCTAGCTTTCAGAGGTGGACAACATAAGGCAGAGTGGTTGTGGGGCGCCACCACGGCTGTTCCTCACTTCGGTGAGGGTTCCTCACCATTTAAAAAAAAACTTAAACGTATACATTAATTGCTTAAGTCCTACATTAGTAATGGTGTCAACAGGTCGGGTTTACCAGATCCTGACCCGAAGCAAACCCTATAAGGTCTGGGTATGGTGATAAATAAGAAGACCCGATTAAGACCCGGGTCCGGACCCAAAGGTTCAATTAATACATGGACCCTGATATAGCTTGTGAAATTTTATACCAGACTCGGACCCAACCTGAGTTCGGATTAAGACCAGCAATTTTTCAATGTAAAAATGATACAAATTATGATTTTACTGGCTATGGTCTGGGTCTGGTTCATGTAGTTCTTATCAGGTCTGGGTATGGTTTTTCTTATAGTGAACCCGATTAGACCCAGGTCCGGATTCGATACCATACTCTGGTTTCACCTGGGTCCGAACCAAGCCCGACCAGTTGACATCCCTATACATTAGAACCAGGTAGTTTGATATAGATCCTGATAAATCGAGGTGAGAACTCTCTCTCTCTCTCTCTCTCTCTCTCTCTCATTAAAAAAAAATGACTTGTTTTGTGGATCAACAGCGTGCGGAGCACCATTGAAGTTCCAACCATGACCAAAAATACAGTCTGGCTAGTGCTAGACATTCGGAACCGGGTTTGCATTAAAATGAAACTCAGACTTATCTAGGGAAATGGACATCATGCAGCACTAATAAACTAAACAATGGCATCGGATCCCTCGCAAAATGCCCAACACCAATAGGAATCATCTCTCAAAAAAGAAAAAAAATGTACCATTCATAAATTAACAATAATATATTAAACTGGGCATCATAATTAAGTTTGCAGAAACCGCAAATATGTATTAGTTTATTTTGGTTTTTATATTCTAATGAACATCTCCTTTTATAAGAATTAATATAGAGTACAAAATGCAGACATGGAAGGCATGTTGGGAAGTAGCACTTCGCATGGACAAAACCAGAATGTCCTACCAAACAGGACAATGTTGATATTAAAAAGGTATATTTTTTTCTTCATCCTATAATTGAGAACTAGTCAAGGATTCGAACCGTGTACCCGGCCCGAACCTGAATTCTTTGGTATGGGCATAACGAAGGCGAAGCGGCCAGATCGATCAGAACCGAGCCAGAGCAATATGTGGGCCAGGTTTGGGTTATAATTTTGTTGGGTACACCAACCCAATCCGAGTTCTTTATATGTATTTTAAGTAAAAGTAAACTTCCTAAAGAAATTATAAGGATCGGGGATTTCATTTTCGTGAAACAATAAAACCCGAACCCGACAGTTTGTTACTTAGCAGGTTCGAGTACTCGACCTGCTGACAGCCTTCCGAGCTGTCATAGGGACATGCCATTTTGGTGGTGTGTCCCCAATGACACGAGTGGACACGATCTGACACGTGGGCACCTACACTGACACATACTGTTAATATTTTAATATGTTTTAATGATTTTCATTAGTTTTCAATAAAAAACTATTTTTAAACATTAAAGAGTTGAAAAACTAGTTTTCAATTGATTCAAAACTTCCGAGTCCTTGTGTCCTGTTTTTCAAAACATTTTCAAAATTGCGCATCAAATCCGCATCATGTGTCTTTCGTGTCCACGTGTCATTGTGACATAGCTTCAGAGGAGAACGAAGAAGTACTTTGATTTTTGAAAAAAAAAAAAAGAGCTTTGCATTTATGCATTAATTTTCTAGTATTTTAAAATCAATGCTTCGGATCGATCCATTAATATAGCAATCACTGGTCATAGCAGGCTGACCCCAAATTCAGGCTGTATATTTATGAACCCAGATGCTGGCATCTCAAACCTGTAAGGATCCAATAGAAATATGGATCCACTGATTGTTGTTACACGTGAAACATGATACAAGGAATAAGGATAACATCAGCACCTAACTCGGAATGCAATTGGGTCAGATCACATTGGGAATCTGTTCCATTACATCCCTGCACATCTAGTTCTCACTTCAGGGTGAAAAGATCAGGTGCAATATGATTGCACAAATATTTATGAATTAAGCATCTGCTCACCCTCCATCTTGGGATAGGACCTGTCAGGTGTGGGACCTAAGACCTGATGGAGGGCTTAATGCACAAAATTTTATGCAATCATATTGCACCCGATCACGACTCCACTTCAGGAGATGAACGTGGCAAACGTTGGTCACGTAGTAAAACAAGGACCCATGCCCCGTGACTGCATGCCCATTATGTCCATTTTTAGCACATAGATCAACAATTAACACGTACTGTAAAACCTTAGTTTAACTTTATAAACTAATTGATAAAAACACGAAAACTGATTAATACCTAGTAATGTATCTATCATTAATAAAGTTTTATGGTTAACACTTAGTGATTTATCCATCATTAATATATTTTTATTTTCCTTCAAAAAAATTAAGATTAATTTTATTCAAAAAAGAAATCGCTCTCTCTAAAAGGCAACCATCATCCAACTGCTTCGTTGCACCACCTTCCTCTTCCTTCTGTTGCAGAAGAAGAGAGAACTGCTGCAGAAAAATCAGAAAAAAATGAGCAGCATTAACTCGCTTAAAGGCTACGACAGAGTTAATGAAGAGCTGGAGAGGTCCATATGCCGAAGGAGAGCCAGGAAAAGGATCGTCATCATCTCCATTTCCTCCATTCTTCTTCTGGTCATTGTCGTCGGAGCCGTTGTTGGGACTTCTGTCTCCAAGGAAAAGCGCGAGCGTTCCCGGCAAACGCTGGATGCCGCGGCCTCGATCAAGGGCGTGTGCTCGGTCACCAGCTATCCGGAAACTTGCTTCTCCACCCTCTCCTCTGTGGCCAACAATAAAACCGTGGACCCTGAGGAACTCTTCCGGCTCACGCTGGAGATCGCGGTGAACGAGCTGTTGCGGATCGCCAGCATTCCGGGGAAGCTCGCGACCGAAGTGAAGGACCCGCGGCTCTCGGCGGCTCTGGCAAACTGCGAGAAGCTCATAGATGATTCCATTTATGAGCTGAACTCCTCCCTCTCAGTTGCACATGTTGTGAGTTCCTTCCTCTTCCTAATTGCACCTCTTGTTTCAATGAAAACTAGTAATGCAGGTTGTGTTTGGATATATAATCAGAAATTCAATTCCATGGACTTCATATTTCGTCACTACGCTTGGATAGGTTGAGAAAAGATAACTACTTTTCTCAGATGATTACCCATAGAGAGCAGTAGAGAATACTCCCAAAACATGCATGTTGTATTGGAGAGATACGGGAGGGGAGTTTGCAGGAAGGATCAGATGTTATATGATTGCATGCTTTTAGTATGCTGCTGCATCTGATCACCCTCCATCATTGCTTGGGTAAAAATGGTGGTTTTCAGAATTTTAACCTGATCTGGGATCAGGTGATATTGAAAATCACCATTGACGGTGGTTTTCAATATCCACCGCCCATCCCGGTGGATCAAGGGCTGGATACCAAATACCCATTCTTGGGAGATTCAAAGTCCAGTGCAAAACAATTGAAAATCATCATCAGTAATGATTTTCAATATCATTTGCTGCCTCACTTTGAACCGAGAATGAAATTCATCATCTGACGTTTGGTGAGGGTTCATCCATCATTCAATCCTAGCCGTCCAACCAACGGCCACTATTGGTCCACATCCTCACCCAAATGTGGACTTGTCCTAGCCGTCCATATGCATTAGTTGGATGGCTACGATCAAAAGAGATGCTCTGACATCATATGATGTCATCGATAGCGCCCTTTTTGCTTAATTTGCACCTGTCCATCTTTTAAATGTTTTTTTCTTCTTCTAATGTTTGGATCAGAAACCGGGTGAGAAGATGCTCGATAACTCCGTAGTGGATGACCTTCGGACCTGGCTCAGTGCGGCCTTGACCAACTTTGACACTTGCCTAGATGGGTTCGAAAACACCACCGGTGGATACAGGGAGAGCATGCAGTCGGCTCTAGCCAACTCAACCCAGTTGGCTAGCAATAGCCTTGCCATTGTCACCAAGATCATCGACATCCTGGCCAAATTCAACATCCCGGGGTTGGGCCGCCGGCTTCTCAACGCGGCCGATGAGCAGATGGTGAACGGATTTCCTGCGTGGGTTTCGTTCGCAGACAGGAGATTGCTCAAAACCATGAAACCGAAGACCACGATCAAGGCGGACATGGTGGTTGCCAAAGATGGGTCTGGGAACGTGAGGACCATAGCTGAGGCCATAGCCAATGTAACCCAGAAGGCTAGCGGTAGGTTCATTATCTACGTGAAGAGCGGCGTCTATGCCGAAACCATCAACATCAACAAGAAGCTAAGTAACATCATGATGTTCGGAGACGGCATGGATGCCACCACTATCACTGGCAACCTCAACTTCGTCGATGGCATACAAACCTTCAACACTGCAACCTTCAGTAAGTACTTGTTTTTCTTTTTTTGTTCCTTAAGAAATAAAATCAAATTCATTAAGAAGAAAGATATAATTTGATGTAAATCTAACTGAATATATATATATATATATATAAAGGAAACTAAAGCAAAATATGTAAACTTGTATGAATAAAGATTTTCATAGGTTTTTTGCAAATCTAATGCTTCATATGCATTCGGACTGGTCCATTTTGCTTAGAATTGACTCTTGAATCATCGTAATCTGATCAAGAAATTTGATTTTGTATGCTTGAATTTTTAAGAAAATTCTAAGTAATTTATTTTGAAGCCTTAAAAGACTCTTCTTATACATCCTAATCGGATGATCTAAGAGTTTTTTTATAAAACCAAGCATTTAAATCGCATCTGTATGGTGAAATTTAAAAAAAAAACATAAAGAAAACTATAAAAATTTCAGTGCATACTAATATACATATTTTGCTGGTTTACATATTCTAGTGATTCGTGTTATATATATATATATATATATATATATATATATATATATATATATATATATATATATATATATATATATATATATATATATATATATATATATATATATATATATATATATATAACACGAATCACTAGAATATGAGAACTAATGTGTGAACCATTATTTTCATAGATTTTTTGTTCTTTTTTCTTGAATCTAACCGTACAGATGTGTTCTGCATGCTTGGTTTTATAAGAACCCACTCTTGAATAGTCCGATTTTGATGCATAAACAAGATTTTTTTAAGGCTTTAAAATCAACGACTCATAATCTTCATAAATACTCAAGCATTCAAAAATCACATTTTTTCATAAAAAATACACCATCCAATGGTTGATTCATAGCAAATTCAGCATGGCAAGCACATCAATTTGCAAAAAAAGTGTTGGAAATGCCCATATTTTTAGTTCTCATATTCTAGTGACTTATATATATATATATATATATATATATATATTTGAAAAAGAAACCTGAACATGATGATCTGTATGTGATATGAGTTGGATGGAGATTGGATCTAATACTTTCCAAAGTACTCGGGCCACACAAAGCACAGAAAATGTGCGCTGATTTTCTGTGTAAGATAGAAACACATAAAATCTTTAGGCGTGCAAGGATTTTCTTTACCTAACACAAAACACAGAAAATTGCTATATGGGTTCCTTGTGAGGCGCTAGCTATTACTTTGTAAAGTGCTTGGGCCCAATCACTGGATATGCGCCGAGTTGGACGTAGGCTTGATTAGTGATGCAAATGTTCGGATACCAAACAGCTGAATAAATGGGAGAATTGAATGATCCAGAACAGCAAAAAATTGCAAAACCTCTATCCTGGATCCGACCCATTTGAGTCCTTAGGCTTGATCTATCTCTGTCAGGAATATGTCACTAAGTCCACTATATAACTTCTCTCTTTTCCTCGGCCAGCAACCATGGGAGCAGGATTCATTGCTAGAGACATTGGTTTCCAGAACACTGCAGGAGCAGCCAAACAACAAGCAGTTGCCGCACTAGTGGGCGGCGACAAATCTGTGTTCTACCGGTGCAAGTTCGACGCGTTCCAGGACACGCTTTACGTCTACGCGATGCGCCAATTCTTCAGGGAAT
Source organism: Nuphar pumila (assembly GCF_984573655.1). NCBI lineage: Eukaryota > Viridiplantae > Streptophyta > Magnoliopsida > Nymphaeales > Nymphaeaceae > Nuphar > Nuphar pumila. The sequence goes on from NC_143255.1 coordinate 32,917,965, forward strand.
GCACCATTTTGGGCACAGTTGATTTCATATTTGGCAACTCAGCTGTTGTGTTCCAGAGTTGCAAAATGCTAGTGAGGCAGCCATTGGCCGGCCAGATGAACACTGTGACGGCCCAAGGGAAATCGGATCCGAACCAGAACACCGGAATATCGATTCACAAATCTCAGATTCTTCCATACGGCCTCGTGACCGCGAAAACTTATCTGGGCAGGCCATGGAAGACTTACTCCACAACGGTTATCATGAAGACGAACATCGGAAGCTTGGTGGATCCGGCTGGTTGGTTGCCATGGACCGGAAACACAGCTCCAGATACCATCTTCTACGCTGAGTACAGCAACACTGGACCCGGATCCAAGACCACCAGAAGAGTGAAATGGGTGGGATACAAGCCATCTATTCCTATTGCTGTGGCCATGCAATACACTGTGTCTAAATTCATCGATGGGGGAGAATGGATCCCGGATTCTGGAGCTCCCTACGTGGCCGGCCTATGATAGTTCAGATCAGAACCTGATAAGCTGTGATTTGATTGAATTGATTCATTTGTGTTGATTTTTCTTCCTTTCTTGTTTCTTTACTTTTTTATGTTATTTGTGCTGATTACATTCCATGATTTGTTTTCCATACAGATGAAAGTTTGACATCTATACCCCATCAAATTTGGTTCTGTTGTAATTTGGGATGTTATATACAAATAATACCAAGTTTTGAACTGGCGATCATTTTTTTATACTTTTCTTGATATATTTCTCACCGTAAGTATATATATATATATATATATATATATATATATATATATATATATATATATATATATATATATATATATATATATATATATAATGGTGGTATAAACTTCATTTATATAAATTTATGCTCCAAAAGCAATATAACCTTTGGATATGTTTAGCATATTTTATTTATTATTTTCATGTATTAAAGTTCACTCAAATATGATGTTTTATATCATTTTTAAACCTCTCTTATTTTCATGAATTTTGAGCATTGATTTTCATTGCCTAAAAAATTGAATTTTATGGTGTATTAAACATGATAAAACCTTTTAATATAGTAAATAAATAAGAGCGTGTATACCAGCTGTTACTTCCAGTGCATCTTACGCTCGTTCGACAGAAGGGCGTCCACTGTTATGCCCTTCTTTCCTTCTCTCTCTCTATATATATTTATATACTAATTTCTGATGGTGGGTTCGAGAGAGAATGACATCCGGCCCCATGAACCAGCCCTAGTGGGTGATTAAAACCAATGTTATCAGTCTCGGTGCGTATCGGCCCATATGAAGCAAAAAATCGATACAATTCAAGGGTGAATCGGCTACGTTTTAATAAATGCAAAAAAACATTAAAAAATAATTTTTAATATTACATTAATAATTTTAACATTGTTATGATTGATACGTAGTATTTTTTTTATTATTTTTGACTGATACAGAATGATTAACTTGAGTATATACAGCTGAATCGCTGGCCAAAACAATTCAGGGCCGATACCGATACTGACAACATTGGTTAAAACCTCTCCAGCCACCTTTCTCACCTACAAAGGAGCCTACTGCTTAGCCCATGTTGCAAGGGACGACCATATCATGTCTCAGAACTCTCAATCGTACGTCGTAGAATTTAGGTAGCAGTAAGAGAAAAAAATAAAAAAATTTATTGCAGGATAAAAAAGTATTTTGCATTCAAAGATACAAACAAAGAAAACAATATAATGAGTTGAAAAACTAACAAAATATATGAAAGTTGAATTTGTCTTTTTAATTGTATGGATTAGGTAAAAAAATACAAGCATCATTATCCAGCCTTATGCCAGAAAGATAATATTTTACATTTATACTCATGAGAATTGTTCTTGACAAACAAGCCAGGGTATACGATCCATGAGATCAGGACCGAAATTTCAATATGATATGAACCAAAAAATGATAAAGTGGGACCTACAGTAAGGTTTTCTAAATATTTTATACATTAAAATTATTTTTCTCGAAGCAGCAAGTGTTCTTGCTGGCACTATGAAGAAAATATATTTTCCTTCATCCTTTTTTGAATTTTCAATTTTTTTTTGTAAAATATTAATATCATATGGAGTTTTGATAACAATGACTACAACTAAATTTACTACGATTCTGCTTTTCTTTTCATTTTCTGTGATGCCAAAGAAATTGTATCCAAGCATGGGTATTAGCTGTTCCAGGCTTGGCCTGGATTTGAGAAGTTAGCTTCACGGATTTTATATTTTAAAAGCTGAATGATTGACAGAAAA